>NC_081537.1:33975111-34040111 GCF_030273125.1 Centropristis striata | reverse complement strand
ATTTAACTGAGAAACGTTATAAATCACTGTGCTGTGTTTGAACCAGCAGGAAGTGAGTTTTTCTCACCTGTCAGCTGTGTGGCTCACCTGAGGCTGGAGGCTGACATTAAATATATAACATTAAATATATATATCAGTATAAACCCTCTACGTCTCTGCTGAGGTTTGTTTGAGTGAAAGTGAGACGCAGACAGAGTGAAGAAGGTTTCTCTGCTGCTTTACACTTTTCTTTGATCTTTTTATAGAAGCAGATAAGACAGAATTAGTTATGGTTTGATGCCCACAAGGCTGTGTGTGTGTGTGTGTGTGTGTGTGTGTGTGTGTGTGTGTGTGACCTAATTTTTCCTTGCCTGTTCTCCAGTCGTTTGGAGTAGTGCCGCTGCAGTGCATTGTGGGGGAAGCGATTATCATTTCTGCCAAGTCACTGGTAGATCTCTCTCTCTCACACACACACACACACACACACACACACACACACACACACACACACACACACACACACACACACACACACACACACACACACACACACACACACACACACACACACACGTTTCTGCAGGACACTGAGAAAATCATCGTTTGGAAAATGTGTGTCCATGGAGATTTATTTGATTGCAGTTCAACATTTTATTTTGTCTTTGTGTCAGTAGTTCTGCAGGTATTTAGTCATAGAAGAAGAAAATACAGTAGTGTTCAATATAATAGCAGTCCGATGTGACCAACCTGATTAATCAGGTGTTTAGTATATTTTTATTGCTACATGGTAACAAGGTACCAGTAGCTGCAGTAGATTATTTATTATTATTAGCATTGGTGATATGCAGCTCTTAAGGTTGTGCAGTTGGGCAATTAAACTTTTTTGTTTCTATGATTTATCAATCCTGTGATCACTAAACTAATATTTAGTTGTATGACCAGTTTTTATTTTATTTATCTGTGTGATGGATCAACCAGCTTGTGGCTCCTTTCAGCTGTTATTATTATTATTATAATAATTATTATTGTTATTCCATCCAAGATCCTCTAACAACATTCATCAATTCACTTACATTTCCTGGTTTTGTTCAGAAACAGCATTTCTGATGTCAGCCCACGAGTTCTCTAGCATCACCGCTCAGGTTTTATTCACCTGTTTGTAGAACATTTGGCTCCGTTTTTTACCGTACACAACCGGACTGACAACTATTGCTGCTTTGTACGAAAAACTAAATCAGTTTGTACATTAAATACATTGTTTTTGTAGTTTTCAATGTAATAGATGTCAAAAAGGATTAGCACATTATTTAATTCTTCTGTATTTACATTTTAGACAATGTCCAAAATTTTTGGGCAATCTGGCTTTATATTGAATTAAATATTCAGACAAACCAAAATAAGGCCGACTTACTCGGTAAACTCGCTTTTATGGAAATGTTTCAGTGTTGTAGAGAGGAAACCAACAGTTACTGTTACTGGAACCTTCAAGAAAGCAAATGACCGAAACCTCCACGTTTTAGAGCTGCCGTATTAAAAACAAGACGTTTTCAGGACGTTCAATTCCTCAAATCTCATCATCAAAAGGATGCTGAAATAACTGACATGATGTCTGAATCAAGGTTATTATAGTTAACGAAAACTAACGAAATAATCAGATTAGAACTGAAAAAACATGTTCGTTAACTGAAATAAAATAAGTTTAAAAAAAAAACAAAAAAAACTGTATTTTGTGGTTACAAAACTAACTAAAATTATAGTGAAAATGTCCTTCGTTTTCGTCTTTGTCAACTTTTTCCCTCCGTAAACCTTTTTGGTTGATATGAAATCTATTTCATCTATCTGGTTTTATGACTTAATAAACTTATTGGGGCTGAGATGGATCAGACAAAGGAAATAAAGGAAACATTTATTGTGACCTTATTGAATCTGGACCCAACAAATACCCCATTACAAAACAACTACAACTAATAAAAACTACACTACAACTAATAAAAACTAAACTACAACCAATAAAAACTAAACTACAACTAATAAAAACTAAACTACAACTAATAAAAACTAAAACTAAGCATTTTCCATAAAATAAAAACTCATTAAAACTAGCAAACTCACTCTAAAAACTCATTAAACCTAACTGAATTTGAAAACAAAAAATTGCAATGAATTTAAAACTAAAACTACTGAAAAATCCTAAAACTATTATATATATTATAACCTTGGTGTGAATTCATGCTTTGTCAGATCTGTCTGCATACTTTTAAAATGACGGTTTTCTAAATGGAGTTTGGTGCATCAGGGAGATTCTAATAATAATATATAAGTATATATTAAATATAATAATATAAGTAGTGGGAGGCTTCACCACAGCGTTTGGTAGTTTTTCCTGGGGATTCATGGGAGTTGTAGTTCTTACAATAATAATAATAATAATAATAATAAGCATCAGAGACAAGAAGAGATGTTTATAAATAGTTTATTCACCTTTACAGTGTTTTTATTTCATTATAAAACAAAAAGGGAAAGAGTAAAAGAAGTGGGTGGTGTCGGGGGGGTGGGGGGTCAGTTTAACATGAAATGTTTCCGCGGTTACAGGCCGGTCGTTGTGGTGACTTTTCTGTTTGTTTATTGACAAATAAAAACAAGACAATCATCATCATAAACAAAAACAAAGTGGACCGCTGAGTGGAACCCTGAAACTAAACGACAACAAGATTCTGCTCCAAAAACTTCAGTCCGAAAAAACAAACAAAATAAAAAAAAAACCTTTTAAAACGTTTTTTTGGATTTTCATCAGGTCAACATGTTCAAAATAATAACAATCCAGTTTTCATTGAAGTCACTAAACCCCGCCCCCAGCTGTGATCGTCCAATCATATCTCAGCAACATAAACTACTTACAGTTAGCTTTAGCCTGTTAGCATGATATCAAGTTCACATATAGTATTTGTCAGTTTGAAACATTAAAGTGTCAGTCTAGTTTTCAACCATCGAGTGGCGCTAACGTTAGCTTAATTAGCTCGGTAGCTTTAGCAAGCAGTAGATGGAAATCAGCTGATGAAGATGAGATGAAATTATTTTGTCTATTTTTGTCTGAAATGAAGGAGCCATCATTTAAATACTGTGAATTCTGTTAAAAAAAAAGAGAATAGACAGATTGAAAGATTAGCAACAGCAACCCAGGAGGGCGGGACTTAGCAAACCTCTAAATGATGCTTTTTAAACTTTTTCATAAGAAATGTCAGTATTAACACTAGCAGGACACTCGCATCATTTAGTTTTCAGATAGAAAACTTCCACTTGAAACACTTTGAGATGTTGATCACCTGGTTGATGACATCATAGTTTGTTTGTTTGTTTGTTTTAAACATTTTGACCTGACAAAGATCCGACTGGGATTGAAAATGTTTCAAGTTTGAGATGCAGAGAGACTTTTCAAAGGAGCAGAAAACTGCTGTTGGCTTCAAGTGAAGGTACGGTCACATGACTCCGCCGGCCGCCAAACACCTGCCCCGCCTCTAAAAAACACAACTACTAATTCAAGAATTCTGTTTCTGTTTCGGGCCTCATTCACGCGTTCATGGTGTATTTGAAAACAGATTTTCTCGTCTTTGTTTAAAAAAAGAAAAGAAGCTGTTGTCCAATCAGGAACCAGCAAAAAAGCTCCCTGCCTCTGTGGCATCTTCAGCCGTCTGTTTGGCAGAGGGTTCAAAGTTCAAGGTTCCTTTTAAGGTTCCTTTCAAGGTTCCTCCTTTAGGAGAGACTTCTCCTGCCTCAATGCTGCTCATTGAGATGACTCTGTGGGACCAGTTTCAGACATGTCCGTCTGTAATGTTTCCTAATTTATGATGAAGTTTTCAAAAAAAGGTCAAAATGCAGATCAAAAGCCATGTTAAAAACCAAGGGAGTAGGTAGTGTGACCTCTAGCTGTCTGACAGAGAGTTCACCTTCCACTTCCTGAATCTGCATGTTCAGCTAATAAAAAGTCAAACATGGGGTTTGAAGTGTCGAGCTCACTATTCTACGTCTGTTTTTAGAACAATGACCAGCGGTGAGGGTCTCTCTGGTGGTCAGCGGGCTAATGTGACCGCACCTTAAGGCAAAAAGAAGAACAAACATGAACATCGACCATGTTTACCTTGTCAACTCCAAACTAACTAACAAACAAACACGTTATTTTTAAGTTTAAAAAAGAGCTTCATTTTGGCAGGTTTGGTGATGTAAACAGAAAAGAGTGGAAGCTGAAACAGACAAACAGAGAAGCTTTCTCACTGAAGAAACCGTGAAGTCTGAGTGTAAAACTTAACATTATCCAGAGTTTTTAATGGTTCAATTCAAAGTTCAAGGTTCCTTTACAAAGTCCAGAGTTAATAGTCGTTGACTTCAATGGAAACATGGCTGATTTCAACATTAACGGCAAACATGGAGCCACTGATCATTGAATTCAAGGTTTTCCTCCACCTGTTCTCTGCCTGACCTTCTGGATCTGTGGAGGAACCTTGGACATCAGGCTGGATCCTGGACATTTGATTTAAAAACCACTGTTATTGTATATTATCGGTTACGCCGGATGTCTGTTGCCAAACTTTGAGTCAAGGAGAAATCGCTCTTCCTAATTCTCCACTGATTAACTCCAAATCTCCCAGTTGGACTTGGAAATCTTATCTGCGAGCTTTTAACTGTAAAAAGGGTGAAAAGAAGAAGAGACAGAGCACCTAAAACAGTAAAGGATGTGGACAGCACCTGTCTGGCCTCAAACACCTCACACCCGTTCAGAGCACGCCAGCATGGCAGCGTTCAACCAGAGGGACTAAAACTCAGACTATACATAAAATATTCAATGATCAGCTTCAAGGCTGAAAGATGCAAACTTGGATATTGTTTGGAGACATCTGCTTGGCTTTGTTCTTTTAAAACATGCATCTTTTCTCTTTGTCAGCTCCAACAATCAGCTTGTTGGTGGCTGGTTTGGGAGGCTTGGCCATCAACGCCTCAGTCCTACAAATAATAGTTTGTACACATTGGCCTCATTGGATTCACACACCAACACAGTTTAAAGCAGAATTTGCGGCAAGAGACAAGTAGTTGTAGTTGTTAAACTGTGGTTTGTTTCTAAAAGTACCCAAGAAATATGGAATCAACCAATATTGCCATATTCCAATAGTTGATTATGGTTTCTGGGTAACTGGTGCAGGTTTTAAGCCCTCCACTGAACGAGTCAACACACCGTCATGTCTGAACGGGTCTACAGGAGATGAGGCCAGGCTTGACAGCACCTAACAGGACTCAGGACAGGAAGTGCGTTGTTTGTTGTTGTTGTTGTTGTTGTTGTAAAAATACACAAACAGAGCTTGTGGATAGATCGCATCGCTGGCGACGGAGCTGCTTGGCGTCACAGATGGAGACTGGACGAACACTTGTGGCTGGTAGAGAGCACCACAGATGGACAACAGGCCCATTATCACCCCGTTTAGCTAGCTTAGCTTAGCACCTCGACCCGGCATGGCTTTTCAAAACCACTTCCTGTTAGCACAGGGAGCTACGCCTCCAGACATGATCACACAGGATGCAACTTTTCTTTATTTTACTTGTTCCTTCAAGGATCTCTGAGTTCTACTTAAGTCACCCAGTGGTTTCAGACCCAGTGATGGTTGGAAAGCCCATTCCAGTTTCCTTCAGTACAGAAAACAAGCCGTCTAGCTGCAAACATCTCTTCTGACTGACTCTCAAAGACGGCATTCCCATTCTTAGTTCTGCTTGAAAATCTCTTGGCTTCCTATTTTTTTTCTAAACAAAGACATTTTAATCAATTGAAAGGTCTCTCAGGACATCAGAGCAGCTTCTGATCCTTGTTTCTGTCGGGTTGGTCCCTCTTCGTCCTCTGCTTCGCCATCCCCAATCCTAAACACCACATCCAGATCGTAACCAAACATGCTCAACGTTATTGTCTTTCAGTGCGTTGACTCTTTTGAGTTCGGGGACCATTCTGAAACTACGAACATGTCAACGATTCTGTCTGCAGCTGTGCAGAGTCAGTGTTGATTTTATTAATGTTTTCAAGTGCATCGTGTGTGATCGGGGTCTAGCCAGGCCTACAGGGCCAACAACAGGAACTCTCAAGACCCAATCAAAGAATCTAGATACCAAAACCTATGATGAACAATCAATAACCACAGGACCGACGCAGAGCCGATGATAGGTAGTAGCACCAAATGTTAGGACGGAAATCAGACATCAGGACTAAAAGTTCTACCCACGCCTGACCTGGTCAGAAGCTCCTTTAGATGACCATCAGGGATGCTCCCATCAACAAACTGCCTTTGATTATCACTCAGATGACGCAAACACAGCCAACTGAAATCAATCATGGAGGTTCCTTTAGAGAAGGTGCATCCAAAATATAACCGTTCCATTCTTTCTCTTTTTGAGCTTGTTGCTGTTGAAAAGGGGAGCCCTAACACTCCGACATCCAGAAAGAGATCAAAGACCAGGAACCGAGTGATGATTAGTTTTGGGTTCCTCTGATGCTATAACTTAGCCAATGATTTTAAAAAGGATGAATAGGAACATCCCGAATGTTCGTTTCCTTCTCTTGAATCCAGACGCAGTCGTCTCAAAGCTGCTGTAATGCTACTGTGATCCTCAAACGGTCATCCCTTGCATTAAAGGTAAAGTTTGCAAGAATCTGAGTGCCTAAATGACGCCGAGAAGAAGTAAAAGGATTATTAGTCTATGGACAGAGTAATAGTAGTTATAGAGCATCACCCTTTTTTGAAATGTCAGAAACCAAAGACGAGCTGAGGCCGAACCTCGTGACTCTCAAGACAAAACCTGCTAGAAGCCGTTTGGTCAGCAGCCGCTGATTCAAGAACGTTCTCAAACACATTTCTGGAACCTTGGTCAGACACAGGGTTTCTCTCCAAAATACACCAAGACCACAGAGGACCATGATCTTTACCTTTTATATTTTTACTAAAAATCTATCAGGCAAACATCACTCTAACCGTCTTAGATATATCTAACGCAAATCCACGTTGGGTCACCAACCCAAGTTTGAGCAGCTTTATAAAAGGACTGAATCTTTCAACTTGACAGAAATCAGCACAACATGAGCCCAACAGGCTTTCATGGATGGACTGCCTGGAGATACGCATCAATACTCAGCGAAGTGCCCTTTATAAAGCACCCGCCTGGCGTCCCAGGAGCGTCAGAACCAAGCGCTCTGGAGTCGTAGGTTCCTGCTAGTTTGTGTCAGGGTGTGCTACCTACACAGGTGTATAGCTTACGAACAGATCCAGCTGGAGGAATGGTTATACTGTGTGTACGTTGTTTGTTATTTAGCTTAATGTTTGATATCAGAGTGTAACAAAAATACATTTCTGTAAGTGTAGGAGCTGATTGAAGGGATGAAGAGAATCGTTCTGTGCAAAACTGAAGACAGACGGACAGAAAAGTAGTAATAGCATTTGTTCACAGTAGGTTTGTACTGTAGGTTTGTTTTCAACAGTAGATGATTGACAGGGTTGCAGCAGATTATGAAGTTTCTCTTCTTCATCATCTTCTTCAGGGCTGTCACTTCTCTCTGTGTGCCGGTCCAGACCAGCTCAAACTGGCCAAAACCTGGTATAGACCAGCAACGAGACTGGTTCAGCTTGGTCCAAACAGGACCCAAGACTGGGACAACATAGTTTGGAGGGCTCTTAAGTTCTTTGGTAGTTCCCAATGTCAAGAACACATTAAAGACTTCATCAGGGTGTGAACCCTGAGATAAAAGAATACCAGAGTTCAGTTTTTTTTAAAGGGGTCAGACTTCTGATGAACTCTGGCCTGAACTGGCTGAGACCGGTCCACCCAACTCTGTACAAACTGGATTATTCTGAAGCTGTCTGAGTCGGTTTGAACTGGTTTGAAGCAGTAAGCCAACTGGCTCAGAGTATTCCAGACTGGTCCAAACCGGCTCAGCATGGTCCAGTCCAGTCTGCTCTGTCCGGTGAAGACCAGAGTTGTGTTTTGATTTGCCAGAACATAAAAAATGATCAGGAAAACCATCAATAATGTCCGGACAAACAAAATAATGCACCTGGCTCACCAACTTCAATTGGCACTACTATCAATTCTAAATTTAAGTGTGATGGTTTATTACAATCATCATCGTTATTCTGATTTTATAATTTCATTACTTTAATTTCCTTCAATGGTCCAAATTGCGTTTCAGTTCCACCTTGATGCAAACTCTTCAGATTTAAACCATAATGACGGCCTCATTTATACCAAAAACTAGTGCAGATCTAATGGAGATATCATTGTGATGGGGAGTTTAAGATGAGTTTTGGGTTTTGACGTGAGCACACTGAGAGAAGAGTCAACTCTCTGAAACAGCTTAACGAAGCTGAAGAAATATATAAAAGAAAAAGATTGGTCTGCATAAAGTTTCCTACAACGGGTGAGGAAGGAAGGAAGGGAGGACACACGGGGGTTTATCCAACAAACATCTTGGTGTAGTCACTAAAGAAGTCTACTTGTCTTTCAGTTTGTTTATATTCAAGTTTTACTCCTTTATTTTTTTTTAAATCTCCTGTCTGTCCATTCATCTGTCTTATTGTCCATCGCCATCCGATTGCCCGGCCTGGCCCCGCCCACATTTACGCCCGCCCTCCTCGCCTCCGACCGCCATGCCATGCCATGTGATTGTCCAGCTGTGCAGAAGATTTTTTTAAGGGGGGAGGAAGGGGGGGGAGGGGGATCCTTATAGACTGATCTGAGCTCTTTGAGTCCCGCAGATCAGTTGTGGTCCATCGGTTATATTCCCCCGTTAGCTAATAACACGCAAGTCTTAAGTTTGGGGGGTCATGAGTGTGTAAACATACTGAATATATATATATATATACACATATATATCTGTATGTGTATGTGACAGCGTGTGTGTGTGTGTGTGTGTGTGTGTGTGCATTGTGTGTGTGTGCGTTTGTATGTGTTTGTGTGTCAGACTTTTGTGATCTGATTGTGATGGTCGTCTTCGAACGGTTCGTTCTCCGGGTCCGAGTCCGTGGTGTCGGAGTAGCGGTAGTGATCCGGTTCGTTGTCGCTGACGTCCGGCGTCACCGAGGCCGACGTGCTGCTGGCGTCAGAGTTCGCTCCTTCCTCCACCGTCTTCGTAAAGTACAGTTTCACCTGAAGACGATACAAACAGTCACATGTTAGAGCAGCTGTTCTCAACCTGGGGGTCGGGACCCCAATCGGGGTCGCGAGATGATTTCTGGGGGTCGCCAAATCATTTTGGAAGTCAGCTCTGTCTCCACTGTGTTAAAGTGTTCATGTGTTTCAGTCTTTTTGGTCATTTAATGTCTTTTTTTAGTCATTTTGTGTCCTTTTTTGGTCATTTTGTTTACTTATTTGGTAATTTTGTGTCTTTTTTTGGTAATTTTGTGTCATTTTTGGTAATTTTTTTTTACTTATTTGGTAATTTTGTGTCTTTTTTTTGGTAATTTTGTGTCTTTTTTGGTTATTGTTTCCTTTTTTTGGTCATTTTGTTTCCTTTTTTGGTAATTTAATGTCTTTTTTTAATCATTTTGTGTCTTTTTGTGTCATTTTGTTTACTTATTAGGTAATTTTGTGTCTTTTTTTGGTAATTTTGTGTCATTTTTGGTAATTTTTTTTACTTATTTGGTAATTTTGTGTCTTTTTTTGGTAATTTTGTGTCTTTTTTGGTTATTGTTTCCTTTTGGTCATTTTGTTTCCTTTTTTTGGTCAATTTGTGTCTTTTTTTGGTCGTTTTGTGTCCTTTTTTGGTCAATTTGTGTCTTTTTTTGGTAATTTTGTGTCTTTTTTTGATCATTTTGTGGTCAATTTGTGTCTTTTTTGGTAATTTTGTGTCTTTTTGGTAATTTTGTGTCTTTTTTTGGTAATTTTGTTTCTTTTTTGGTCATTTTGTTTCCTTTTTTTGGTCATTTTGTTTCCTTTTTTGGTCATTTTGTGTCTTTTTTGGTCGTTTTGTGTCTTTTTTTGGTGATCTGAACTGTGTGTGTGAGATTGTGTTCAGTGAGCGGGAGTCGCGGACAACATGCATATTAAATTGGGGGTCTGTCTGCTCTGACAGGAACTGGATCATTTCCTTGTAAGCTCAGAGGCTGTTGTTAAGTCAGAGCCCATTGTCTCTAAAGTTCAGATAGTTTGTGAGGTCCTGGCGGCGGCAGAATGCCAACAACACGATCAAATCCGACTACCGAGAGGAAGTTGTTCTACTAAATAAAATGTGTTTTGCTTGGGGCTGAAGCGGTTACAACAGCTGATCATATTATTCTTGCAGTTGGCAAAAGGTGACAAAACTTTCTAGATTTTATTATCCCAACGTCAAGACATTTTTGTTGGCCAGATCGTTTTGAACAATTATTCAAATGTAATTGTGTAAAATGTAAAAACATCTTGTGATCATTTTTTATGAATATTGAGATGTATATGAAGTCACTGGTTCAGTCTTTACAACTCAGCAAAACTCTTTCGTTCAGCCTCAAGATTTGATTTATTTGTTGTGCTACACCTTGTTCACCTACCTCACAGCAGGTTTCCCATTAATGATCTAGACTGTGGTGGCCCACCATAATCTAATCTGTCCCACCAGAGTCTCATGTGCTGCACTAACAGGACACGTCAAGCACCTGAAAGTATATTTACACTATTCATAATAGTTATTTGCTAGTTGCTCAGCAGAGTGTCTGTCACTTGTCAGTCAGAAAAATAATTCTCCATGCCATTCTATAGAATCTTTATTCTAAATCACGGTATCTCCCAACTGTGAAAAATGTTGTGAGGTTTTTGCTCACATTTAGCTCTCAAAGTGCACAAGCCCCCAGACCTCCCTAGTAGGGGTGTGCATTGGCCATTGGACATTTTTCGTCAGTCCTGAGGCAATACAAGCAGTCAGATAGGCCTAATAACAACAGATTTTATTGGCTATATTTTGAAAGATGGCAAAATGAATCTCCTGCCTGAGTTCATCTTAAAGTAAGGAAAGAGAAATGCCTCCTCCTGCCATAAAAAGGAACCTGCTGAGGTGAAATCTACATCAGCTAAATGTGGAGCCCTTGTTCCTGAGCTAGGGAAGACGTTAGCGCTATCCCAACTAGCTAGCTATCGCTAGTTTTCATGACGCAAAAATGTAACGTTAACGAGTCGACTTTAAATAGGTAAATACAATGGTAATTACCTATCAATAGTACTTTATATAAAAACGTAAATGTTAAGTTCTGTCAAATACTACCACATACTTCAGTCACAACATATCAAACAGCTTGTCTGCTAGCTTACCTGTGCTGCATCAACACATGGCTCATTAGAATATTCAATGAGCCATGTGTTGATGCACATGTCTGAAGGACAGGGAGTGGGTCGGGTTAGCGTTGTGTTTACTGGAACTTTGACAGGGGCGCAAAGGCAACCTGGGCCGTAAATTGAACATTTTTTCACAGGGCATCAAGGCCAGAGTGTGAAATTCCCACCCTGTCCCCCACAACTTTCCACTGGAGGCCAGGAAATAAACATAATCCATTATGGCACTTTGTCGCATCGATGCTGAATCGTGCATGCCCCGCATTGAGATGCATCGCCGAATCGATTATTGTTGACACCACTACTCCCTAGGAGGTCCCAAACTAAAGCTGATGAAGCCTTTGTTATTAGACAAAAAGACAACTCGGTCTCATCTGTATAAAAAGCACCCCATGTTTTTAGTGGATTGTCAACATATTTCTCCTTGTTTTTATATTTAATAACTATTTTTATTTGATGGACGCCTCACAGTTACTGAACACGTCACCTTCTGTTCTGTTTTCTGTATCGGCCAGATTAAATTAAACTAAACAATAAAAAACCAATAGAAATGTTTCACCTTGAAGTTTGGGGAGAAGTTCCTGTTGGCCTTGTCTTTGTTGGCCTTGTCCAGGTCATTCTTTGTTAGCGTGAGGACCAGGAAGTCTCTGTCATTGGTTTCTCCTGTCATCATCATCGTCGTTGCCGTCATCATCATCGCCGGGTTCTGGGGCGTTCTGTCAGCCGGTTCCCGTGGCGTCCCGGCGCTCCCATTCTCCAGTCTGTCAAGGTTCTCCTCCGGCCCCGGGATGAAGAAGGTGTTCACCCAAAAGTGGAACATCTTTTCCTGGAAAGACAGAACCTGAAGTGGTGGACAAGTGTTGGAGGTAACAGGTACAGCTGTCCACTCTGTAAAGATCTACTTCCAATCTATCTGTCAGAGTTAAAGGTGTTCCCTATCTAAAGTAGTATGTTTCAAATATTAAAACAAATGTGTGACTTTAGGTGCAATAAATTCATTTTGTAAATGGTAAATGGACCTGCACTTATATAGCGCTTTTCTAGTGGCTTTGCGACCACTCAAAGCTCTTTACACTACAGACTGACTCATTCATCCAGGCACACATTCATCCTGGTGGCAGAGGCTACCCTATCAGGCTATCAGTTCAGACTGATTTACCCTAAGGCTGCCTTCACACTGATCCAAATCAGATTCCTACTCAAATCAGATTTTTAGGTCTGACTGTCCACACTGTTTTTAGCAAGTGTCCAAATGGGATATGGCTCTGTTCAGACTGGGCCACATTACTGACTGATCTGACAGGTTGCTATAGTAACGGCGTCAGAGCGTCTGACGTCATATAATTGCGACGGCGACAACAACAACAACAAACATGATGGAGGCAGGTCTCCTCAGTATATTGGCCTTATCACTGTCCAGTAGAGGAGCAGAACATCTCAGACCACCAGGGGAGAAACCAGGCGGATGGCGCCCCCGTCGGGACGGTCAAAACCGATCTGAGTGTTTGGAGGTTCAGACTGAGATCATCTGTCCAAATACGATCTGAAACTACCTCCTGAAGGTGGTTTCGATCCGGTTTGCAAAACTCGTGATGGTTTCATGTGATTTGTGACTGTTCAGACTTCAAAAGAGCCTCCAGTTCAATCTGGGTGATGGGCTAAAAATCTGATATTGGCTGGCAGTCTGAACGAGGCCTAAGTGGCCACCTGCCACCATCGGGAATTCATTCTCACACCGATGAACGCAGCATCGGGAGCAATTTGTGGTGCAGTATCTTGCTCAAGGATACTTGGACATGTAGGCTGCCATGCTCAGGGATCGAACCACCAACCCTCCGATCGGTTATTATGTAATTCTACACACAATGACCCCTCCGTCAACAAGGTGGTCAAGGTGACTTACCCAGGACAACCAGGAATCTTCTCCAAGCTGCTTGTCCAACCTAACCCAAGACAATTTATCAAAGATGGTATACCCAGGAAGACTTCTCCAAGACCACCTACCAAGAAGGCTAACTCAAGACGACCTACCAAGAAGGCTAACTCAAGACCACCTACCAAGAAGGCTAACTCAAGACAACCTACCAAGAAGGCTAACTCAAGACGCCCTACCAAGAAGGCTAACTCAAGACCACCTACCAAGAAGGCTAACTCAAGACCACCTACCAAGAAGGCTAACTCAAGACCACCTACCAAGAAGGCTAACTCAAGACAACCTACCAAGAAGGCTAACTCAAGACGACCTACCAAGAAGGCTAACTCAAGACCACCTACCAAGAAGGCTAACTCAAGACGACCTACCAAGAAGGCTAACTCAAGACGCCCTACCAAGAAGGCTAACTCAAGACCACCTACCAAGAAGGCTAACTCAAGACCACCTACCAAGAAGGCTAACTCAAGACCACCTACCAAGAAGGCTAACTCAAGACCACCTACCAAGAAGGCTAACTCAAGACCACCTACCAAGAGGGCTAACTCAAGACCACCTACCAAGAAGGCTAACTCAAGACCACCTACCAAGAAGGCTAACTCAAGACCACCTACCAAGAAGGCTAACTCAAGACCACCTACCAAGAAGGCTAACTCAAGACCACCTACCAAGAAGGCTAACTCAAGACCACCTACCAAGAAGGCTAACTCAAGACCACCTACCAAGAAGGCTAACTCAAGACCACCTACCAAGAAGGCTAACTCAAGACCACCTACCAAGAAGGCTAACTCAAGACCACCTACTTAGAAGGCTAACTCAAGACCACCTACCAAGAAGGCTAACTCAAGACCACCTACCAAGACTGCTTCCCCCAGAAACCTCAAAAATGTCACTTTCTGTGACAAGCTGCCCAAGACAACTTATTAACCCACCCGGAAGTACTTACCAAAGACAATATAGCCAGGAAGACTTTCCAGTATTTCAGACAACTTCCTGATAATGGATACTCCAAGCAGACCGGCCCAAGTTGTGTTACTCAAGACAGCATAGCCCAGACAACTCAGGCAGGAACATATCAAAGCAACTAATCCATGAAGACCTAGCCAAGACGATTTATTCAAGAGGGCCTAACCCAAGATGATTTATTAAAGTTGGTATACTGAGAAAGACTTGGATCCCTTTTTGACCAACGTGAACCTAGATCTTTTACTGGGCTGGTGCTGGTGCTGGTGCTGGTTCCCAGTTGGTTAGACTTGCAAACCATCTCAGAACCAGTTTGCTTTTCCACAGGCTCTAGAGCCACGTCATTACGTCATGTACGTGACTGACGAATCTGAAACGATTTACCCAGGAAGACTAACTGGTATTTAAGACAACTTCCTCAGGACAATCGACTTTATCAAGCTTACCCAGAAAACTAATTTTACAGCAACTTACCCAAAGAAAATAATCCAAGAAAACCTACCTAAAGTAATTTATTCCAGCACATTGAGAGAGACATACCTAGGGCTGCAACTAACCATTATTTCATTATCGATTAATCTGTCGATTATTTAAACAATTAATCGATTAGTTGTTTGGTCAATAAAATGTTGAAAAAATCAATCAGTGTTTCCAAACCACAAGATGACGTCCTCACATCTCTTATTTTGTCCACAAACCAAAGAGATATTCAGTTTATTGTCATAAAGGAACAAAGAAACCAGAAATATTCACATTGAAGAAGCTGAAATCAGAGAATTTGGACTTATTGTCTTTAAAAAAGTGCTCAAACCAATTATTCGATTTTCAAAATAGTTGACGATTAATTTAATAATCGACATACCCAAAGAGAGACTTGAGACTTTAACTGTTGCCACCAAGGTATTGTGTGCAGAATTAATTTATCCACTGTAAATAAATATCTACAGAGGTCCGATACTTTCTGTATTTAAGGTTCAATCAGGAACTTGATGAAGGACACAGAATTCATGTTTCATTTGTTTGCATCACTGACTCTTCCTCACCTTCTTCATCATCTTGTTCTGCTTGTGGAAGAACTCCACCTTGATGTCTCCGCAGACAGGAAGTGGCTGAGGGAACTCAAACAGCATCAGTTTGTCTTCCCGCCGGGTGTTGTTGGGATTTGACGTGTGGATCTTCACCTTCAGCTGGTACACCACAAACTGAGGATCTGCACCACAAACACAACCAAGTTAACGTCACGGTTCATTCTAATGAGTCTGATGTTTTATCTCTTTCAGACAGACAGGTGGACATACTGCAGGTGCCTCCAGTGAACATGGGGATGGTTTCAAACAGCATCTTGTGAAAGAGCAGAGCGACAGGTTTGTACAGCAGCTGGTTCCTCAGCAGGAAGCTGTAGTAGATGACGTAACGCCTCTGACTGGGGATCGTCACACCCTGAAGAGACACAAACAGATAGAAACCATTCAAGTGATACTGGGTCATCTTTCAACAGAGGCATTCTTCTTCTGGAGTTCTACATGTAAAGTAAAACATCTAACAGATTAGATTAGCTTTACCCTAAAATAAGGTTTTCTTTAAAAAAAACAAAAAAACACTGTTTCTCATAGAAAGAAACTGCAAAAATAGGCATGATCTGAGTTTGACCTTTCCAACGGTCCTTGAACAGATCATCAGCTACAAACATTTCCAGAGAAATTCAACCAGCGTTTTAAGGATTTATTTCATTATAACTGTGTTATTCTGCAGTTGTTCCCACAGCTGCTCGTTGGGGTTTAGAGGGTAGAACTCAACAGCTGTGTGCTTACCTTTTTTTTTTTTAAACACATATCTTTATTGATTTTTGAACTTTAAAATTCGTACAAAAATATTCTGTTACATCTTTCAAGTATTTAAACTAGGGCCGGGACTCGATTAAAAAAATGAATCTAATTAATTAGAGGCTTTGTAATTAATTAATCAAAATGTATCACATTTTAATTGCATATAAATATTTGACCTGAGAACAGTGAGAAGTCATTTTTTTCACATGGATTTTTAGTATACCATTGAATAATGACTGAATACATAAGCTGAAGCAACAAAAATATTGTTTATTTTTGTTCAAGTCCAACAGACCAGTGCAATGTTTGCCATTAAGTGTAGCAATATCATATTTATAAATATAGAACATTTGATAAATCCAGGTAGCCTATAGGTAGGTAGACCTTCTGTAAACTAGAATACTTTGGTTTTTGAAGTAGAACACAATCCACGCTAGCTAGCACACTAGCCGCTAGCTGCTATATGTTTAGCATTGAGGTGATACTTGAGGCTGGATGTGCTGCTATGGTGATATGTGAATTCCTTGTTGCCTAGCAACACAACCATGCTCTTATGGACGCTTCCATCCGTTGGTTTTTAGTAACTAAATGTCCCATCATCCACGGGGCCAACCAAAGGTCTCATCAGCTTCTTCCTTCATGTTCACTGTGGTTTGTTGTTGTCTCAACTCATCAACGCTAGTTGGTGCTCCAGTATAATCGCTCCTCCTGAAACTCATCCAGGGAGAAACGTTCCGCCACGCAAAAATAAGTGCATATAATAAGTTTTGTGTAATTAATTAATCCTAATTAACGTGTTAAAGTCCCGGCCCTAATTTAAACAACTGCCCCCAACCCTGAACTTGGAGCTATCAGTTTATGAGAACAATGATACTTTGGAAAATAAAAATGAAAAAAACACAAAATGCAATATGTACGGCCTACCTTTTTGTCCCGGGTGCGGACCTCTCCGTAGAAGTCCAGCGCCTCCTGAGCTTCCTGAAACTTTCCTCGGTGCAGCAGGTAGGCGCAGATCATCACGCCCGTACGACCTTTTCCCGCCTTACAGTGGATGGCAGCCACGTGCTGCTCGTCCTCGCTCAGCCACAGGTCCAGGTCCTCGCAGAACGGCTTGATCAGCTCCAGCTGCGGTGGGTTGTGGTCCTCGAACGGGTACTGAGCAACTGACAGAGAGACAGACGGGACAGAGCGGTGAGACACTTCCTTCATCTGGACCATCAGGAGGTTCTGAAGGAGACTCAGATCAATCTTACCTCGACAGTTAAACTTTGAAGTGTCATAATGTCGCTCCGCACATCTACAGACAGACGGACAGAGGATTCTTTTACTTTCAGAACACAATAGAATATTGTATGAATATGTGAAAAGAATTTTTAATGTTGGTTATATATATATACATATATATATATATATATATACATACATACATACATACACACTACCGGTCAAAAGTTTTAGAACACCCCAATTTTTCCAGTTTTTTATTGAAAATCAAGCAGTTCAAGTAAAATCAACAGCTTGAAAGGGTCCAAAGGTAAGTGGTGAACTGCCAGAGGTAAATAAAAAAGGTAAAATATAACGTACATTTCAGAATTATACAAGTAGGCCTTTTTCAGGGAACAAGATGAGGAGAAGAGGGAACTCTATGGAGTCTTGGAGTCTTTTATTGGTAATTTTGTGTCTTTTTTTAGTCATTTTGTGTCTTTTTTTAGTCATTTTGTGTCTTTTTTTGGTCATTTTTTGTCTTTTTTTAGTGCTTTAGTCCAACATAAAATGTGATTTTGAATCTTTTTTTTACTTTCAAAACACTATCATGCTCAATAAAGAATTTTAAATGTTGCAAATGTGCATTAATTTCAGAGTACACTGAGACATTAAACTGCATCGTTTTCAATTAAATTCTGGAAAAGTTGGTGTGTTCTAAAACTTTTGACCAGTAGTGTATATATATATATATATATAACATATAAGAGGTAAAATGAGCAGAACATCTAGTTTTATATTTTCATACTAGATAAATTTGACTTTTGACCAGTTTTTTGTTTTCCCTTGTTAAAGGCTTAGGGTTGTTGTTTTTTTCTTGTGAAGGTTTTTTTCCCACTAGCATTATTGTCAAACAGCTGTTGAAACCAAAGATGAATTTAAATAAATATAAATCAATAAAAACACTCACAGATTGTAGATCTTGTAGTGATTCTTGTGCTTTGAGTCTAGAAACCTGCAGGAGACAGACAAGTTCACTGCGTTTAAAAACCATGAATGAGCAGCAGGAGTGTCAGAGAACTACAACAGGCGAGGTCGCCTCACCGCACAACGTCGTCGATGTTGTTCCTGTAGACGCCCTCCAGCCGCTCGGCAGGGAAACCCATCGCTATGATGTTGGGATAGATGTCTGCTCTCTCTGTTAAGGATGGAACAGCTCTGAGCCAGAAAAACATGTGTTTTATATCCTACATTTCCCACAATGCAGCTGGGGAGCTTTAAGGCTGATACAAAGACAATATAAACAGTAATCACGGTCACACTGAGCCGGTTCGGTTCGGATAAAGACAGGAAACTAAAAGCTCTGCAGCCTGCCTCAACTTCCCAGAATGCTTTGAGACTCAAACTCTCTTCACTCATCCTCCGCTTCACCTCTTCTATTCCTCTTTGTTCTTTCACCTCCTCTCTCTCTCTCTCTGGTAGAAAACCATGATGTCATCGATACTGCATGCACACACACACACACACTCACACACACACACACACAGACAAACAGTCTGACATCCTACAGCCTCTGAACAACGACTTCACATGTTCACATTAAAATAATATTATAATCTACACAAATTACTGCACATTTAAGAGCTGGAACAACAATTATTCTGTTTGATTTCTCAGGAAACTGAATATATTTTTGTTCTGATGAAACAAAACATTTACATACGTCATTTTGGACATTTTTGAACTGTAAATTATATTATAATTATTAGTAAATTCATATAAAAGGTAAATATTAGCAGAGGTTTATAGAGGTTATAGAGCTGCCTTAAGGACACATTTCTAATCATTGTATATAAAACAAGAGGCAACATTAAAAAACACAACCATATTTCATTATCAAAAATAAAAACAAAAGAGCATTGGTTAGCTTAGCACGAAGACTGGAAACGGGGGGGAAAGCTAGCTTAGCCTAGCATAAAAACCGGAAACACAGGGAAACAGCTAGCTTAGCTTAGCATGAAGACTGGAAACGGGGGGAAACAGCTAGCTTAGCTAGCAAAGAGACTGTGTTAGGATGCCTTTCTGGAAACAGTTAGCTTAGCTTAGCATAGATACTGAAAACAGAAGGAAACAGCTAGCTTAATAATGCATAAAGACTGGAAACAAAGGGAAACGGCTGGCTGGGACGCTCTGTGAAACATCGATCCATTACCCTTAAACAATTATCCAAACTCTGTCACCAGACAACCACAGGGCTGACACATAGAGACAGACAACCATTCACGCTCTCATTCACTCCTATAGGCAATTTAATGTCACCATTAAACCTACGCTACATGTTAGGGCTGCACAATTAATTGAATTTTAGTCTTGATCACGATTTTGGCCGCCACGATTAAATCAACCTGATTGTCGGCGATATTTCCATTTTAAAAAGCGTCTCTCCTGCAGATCTAATCAACACTTTCTACTCCAGTAGTCCTCCAACCACCAGGGGGCGAACGCATAGTTAAGGTTTCATGCAGCTGCCTGAATAAATAACCAGCTAGCGCTAAGCTGGATGTGACGTAGTACTCTAAACGACAACAACACGCGCCATTTGTGAAAGCCGGCGAAGCAGTGTTGCCAACTTAGCAACTTTGTTGCTATATTTAGCGACTTTTCAGACCCCCTTAGCGACTATTTTTCAAAAAAGTGACTGGAGACAAATCCAGCAACTTTTTCTGGTGTTATTGGAGACTTTTGGAGACTCGTTTTACTCTCTTCTCTTCTTTCTTCTTACTCTTCTTAACAAGCCTGCAGCAGTCTCTCCCAGCTGCAGAGCCGGAGGGGATGTTAACGCCTTAGCGTCCAGTCTGCAAATTGCTAATAGGCTAACAGTTAGCTCTGTAGCAGTACAGTGTGTATGTGCTAACAGGCTAACAGTTAGCTCTGTAGCAGTACAGTGTGTATGTGCTAACAGGCTAACAGTTAGCTCTGTAGCAGTACAGTGTGTATGTGCTAACAGGCTAACAGTTAGCTCTGTAGCAGTACAGTGTGTATGTGCTGCTGCTGCAGGAGGTGTTCACTTAGCGATCTCTGTTTGTTTACAACAAGCACCAGACACTAAAAACTGTTCCTGTTGTTTGTTTAAAAGTAGTGCAATGAAAATACAGATGTTTTCCCTAATATATATATAGTATCCCTTTAATTCCATTTATCCAGGTTTTTTTTTTTTTTTTAATATTCCTTCCGTCTTATGCTGCTGTAACACAATATTTCCCCTCATGGATTAATGAAGTGTGTCTACCTGGTGACAGGTGAGGTTGATTTCAACATTTCAAACCTTGACTCATCAGGAAACAAGCAGAGCAACAACCAACCGAGAACAGAGAGCTAGAAACATGATTTAAACCTGTCGGAGGATTCATTTAATACATCAGCCAAACCATCCCATAATACTCTGAACACACACCTCACAACTTCATCTGTCTTTATGAAAGAATTCATGAAAATAAATGTCCCATAAAATATGAACTACCATTCACAGGTCTCTCTTCATACAGGTGAATAACCCAGGACAGATCTTATTTCTTCTGTGTTTCTGTCTCTACAGAGTGACTGTGTCGTTAACTTGTAGTCCATCACACGGTGACAGGACTACACTTCCTGTGATGCTCAGCCACACAGGTGCACCTGACTGACCAGGTGTTCTGCCTCTGTGCTGCTGCATCACTTGTTACAAGCTGCTTTCCTCAACAAAGTCTGATAGAAAAATACCGTTTAAGGCTTCATCCTGTTCAGGTCCAGCTCTGTGAGAGCAGGTAGGTCCTTGTTGTCTGTTTCAGTACCAGAGAGG
Organism: Centropristis striata; assembly: GCF_030273125.1. Classification (NCBI taxonomy): domain Eukaryota; kingdom Metazoa; phylum Chordata; class Actinopteri; order Perciformes; family Serranidae; genus Centropristis; species Centropristis striata. The sequence continues at coordinate 34,019,050 of NC_081537.1, read as the reverse complement.
ACCACATCACGCTGGTTTTAAAGGCTTCAGAATTGATTATAATGTCCTTTTATTGGTTTATACAGCTCTTAATGGTTCACGTCCCATTTATTTATCAGTTTCAGGTGTTCTAGTTTTGGCATTTTATTGATCTAAAAGTTGGAATTTTTCTGATAAATAATTTTTTTGTCACAGATGTTGAACTATTTGCATGTTTCCAGCCTCTCCTGTCCTCTCCCCTCAGCTCTGTGTAAACAGCCTCTCCTGTCCTCTCCTCTCTGCTCTGTGTAAACAGCCTCTCCTGTCCTCTCCTCTCAGCTCTGTGTAAACAGCCTCTCCTGTCCTCTCCTCTCTGCTCTGTGTAAACAGCCTCTCCTGTCCTCTCCTCTCTGCTCTGTGTAAACAGCCTCTCCTGTCCTCTCCTCTCTGCTCTGTGTAAACAGCCTCTCCTGTCCTCTCCTCTCTGCTCTGTGTAAACAGCCTCTCCTGTCCTCTCCTCTCTGCTCTGTGTAAACAGCCTCTCCTGTCCTCTCCTCTCAGCTCTGTGTAAACAGCCTCTCCTGTCCTCTCCCCTCTGCTCTGTGTAAACAGCCTCTCCTGTCCTCTCCTCTCTGCTCTGTGTAAACAGCCTCTCCTGTCCTCTCCTCTCAGCTCTGTGTAAACAGCCTCTCCTGTCCTCTCCTCTCAGCTCTGTGTAAACAGCCTCTCCTGTCCTCTCCTCTCTGCTCTGTGTAAACAGCCTCTCCTGTCCTCTCCTCTCTGCTCTGTGTAAACAGCCTCTCCTGTCCTCTCCTCTCTGCTCTGTGTAAACAGCCTCTCCTGTCCTCTCCTCTCTGCTCTGTGTAAACAGCCTCTCCTGTCCTCTCCTCTCTGCTCTGTGTAAACAGCCTCTCCTGTCCTCTCCTCTCTGCTCTGTGTAAACAGCCTCTCCTGTCCTCTCCTCTCTGCTCTGTGTAAACAGCCTCTCCTGTCCTCTCCCCTCTGCTCTGTGTAAACAGCCTCTCCTGTCCTCTCCTCTCTGCTCTGTGTAAACAGATTTTCAGTGAGTATTTGTCATGTGACCGTGTGTCTCAGCAGAACCAATCATGGAGCAGAGTTTAATGTTCTAACAGGATCTGGTTTATTTTTGGACACATTCTGAACGAGACATGTAGAATAAATGTGTCCCGCGTAATTAACGGATTAAAATTTTGAAAAGGACACTAGGGATGCACCATATTGGATTTTTTGCCGATATCCGACATGCCGACTTTGTACAACTCATTTAGCCGAACAACTAATACCCACAATTAGGACAAATTTGGCCAATATCCCAGTTGACATAATAAGTAAACATCACCTGTGTTCACTGGGAACATGTGTTAAAGTGCAACTGTGCAGCAATTAAACCCAAACTGATTAAAACTACATGAACCTTACAGACTGCTGCTTCAATTCAAATGTAACCTAAAACAGGAACTCAATATGTGACGAGTCAACCTGCACCGTGCAGACACAATCACACAAAGTACAAAAAATATCAGCAGATAATCAGAACATAAATAAATAGCTGGGCTCAGACTAAACTGCACAATTCTATCAGCTACAAACAAGGTGATGTCACCACATTGTTTAATCACTTCATTATATCGGCGTGCTGGCCGATAGTTCATTTTTTAAGCTAATATCAGCCGATAGTGTGCCGATAATATGGTGCATCTCTAAAAGACACGTTAGACTATCTATCAATGCTTCCCATTATTATTATTATTATTATTATTATTATTCCCATACAGCAGGACACATGGTGAACAACAAACCTGTGTTAAATATGACAGTAACCATAGCAACCTCCCATGTTTACGCTCTCACAACATGCTAGTTTAGCCAACACGGATTACATTTCAACAATCAAGAATCCGTACTTCATATTAGCAATAATGTGATGTTTCCACTGTTCAACGCTGTGTTTGATCATGTTTTAATATCTGTCATTAAATACAGAAAACAATCTGCTGACTGATTCAAAGTCCTGCATTCAAAACTTCCTTCAGTAAAAGTACTAAAGTATGAGCAGTAATGTCAAAGTATTAAAGTAAAAGTGATGCAGAATAGCCCCACTAAGATTGTTCTATATTTTCCAGATATATTATTGTATTATTGATGCATTTGTGTAAGCAGCATTTTACTTTGGTCCAGGCGGTGCTCATTTTAAGGACTTGGTTTAATTTATTAGCATTTGTCATCATTTTAAATTGATCAAATCACAACTTAAAGCTTTCTTTACTTTTTTATAACAAACTTTGAAAGACTGACCATGTCTGTATTTATAGTTTCTCTCTACAGCAAAGAAAACTACTTTACTTCTTTAAAGAACTGACTTCAGAGGGTTAATAGAGCTTTATTTGAATCTGTTTAATAATTCACTGTTTTGCTCATCTAGTCTGGTCCTTCACTTGATTTTGGACGATATCATTCTTAGTATTTGTATACTTTCTTTATGCTTTGGGGATATTAATATTAATATTAATGACCTGATGTCCTAATGTCCATTTGTCTTTCCCTGTTTGTGACGTGTTGGTCGATCCTGCTGGGTGTTTATTCATTTAGCATTAGCTTAGCTTTCTAAACATAGTGACAAAGTGAATAAATATTCTTATTTCAGTTTTAAACTAATGTATTTTCAAAACTGTTGGAGATCTGATATGATGTTTTTGTATATATATATATTAGATATGAGTCCTTGACTTGAACACATATTAATAAATCTCAGATCATTAATTACTTAGTGATTTGATCTCTGATCTTTACTTTTTTATGCTCATTTAATTGAGTTAAATCATCTTCATATTACTATGATTGATGTTAATGAATGTTTAGTGACTTTTATTTGATTAAATCTCAGATCATAAGAATTTATATTGTAATAATTGTGATTTAATGATGACTCAAAAGTAATTGGCAGCTTTATTTTGTTTGTAATGTAAGATTATGACCATTTTGTTTTTTACATTTTTTAAGATAATTACTAATTTTTATCAATATAAGAAATAAAAACGATTTATTACATATTGTTGGTTAAGTATTAGTGACAGTTTTGTTAAGATAGTTTTTATAAATATGATAAATGAAATGTGTATCATTATTATTATTATCATTATTATTATTATTATTATTGTTATTATTATTATTATTATTGTTAGCTGCTCTCAGTCAGACTGATGCTGATGCAACAACACTGACACACTGTTAGCTTAGCCTGTTAGCTTAGCCTGTTAGCATGTGCTACGCTCATTCCTACTCAGAAAAAACACACAAAACCAACTCAAAGCTCATAAATATCTTCCTCCACATGGCTGGAGGAGACTGAAGCACACATCCTGCTGAGAACCGATCCTGAACCCTCCAGGACCCGACCAGGACCAGGACCCGACCGTTAGAGACCAGGTCTGGAGACTACCGTGTGCTAACGCTAGCTAACACTAGCTAACACTAGCTAGCACTAGCTAGCCGTTAGCTAGCCGTTAGCCTGGTCCTCCTGCCGGCAGCTAGCTGCACTGAGACCTGAGAACTAAACTCACAGGTTAACTCTATGACTCTGGAGTTATTGATCCAGTTTTAATCCTTCCATCCTGCCTCTATACACCACTTAAAACATGTTGAAATGCCATGTTGGTATTATTATTTTCAGCACAACCTCCCCTATATGACCTGATAATAATTTATTTTTATTCTGACTGACTGGATCAACATTTAGAACCAAAGAAAAACCAACAGAATGTGATCCTGTCATCAACTCTGGTTTTATTCTAGTGGGACTCTGTTTGATTTGTCTTGTGTGTTTGGCGCAACAATTTTGATCATTTTGTGTCTTCAGTGGGGTTTTTGGGTCATTTTGTGTCTTTTTTAGTCCTTTAGTCCAACATAAAATGTGATTTTGAATCTTTATTTTTAACTTTCAAACACTATCATGCTCAATAAAGAATTTTAAATGTGTCAAATGTGAGCAAAGGTGTCAAATCTACCATATAAGAGGGTTCCATCCAGTTCTATCATTTGATACTAAATCTATTTGAGCTTGTCTCCAGTTTTACTTGGTATATCATCATCAAACTGAAACTGGCCTCATGGAGTTTACAGCCAGAACTTTAGAGGTAAATTTACAGTAGGGCTCCACGCTGCTTTGTTTTATACTCTGATGGAGGCAACAAGTCTGGATTATTTGGAGCTTTTGGAGACTCCAGAGTCTGAAGATGTCAGCATGTGAGCTATGGAAGAGAAAGCATTTTAACAACTCTGATATTCTCATTTATTCAAGTTTAATGCTCCTGTTAACGCTGAAAATGATTCTATCATGAGCGCTGCTTGTTTCTAGAAGTTATGAATATTACTGTTTATTATTATTATTATTATTATTGTTGGGTTGATAACCAGTCATGCATGCCTATATGAAGGTCTGTCTGTCTGCCAGGATCCTTTTAAATGACAGATTTTGAATGGAGTCTGGCAGATGAGAGCTTATTGATCTGATCTCAGGTCAGAATTCATATTGTAATAATTGTGATTTAATGATGACTCAAAAGTAACTGGCAGCTGTATTTTGTTTGTAATGTGAGATTATGACCATTTTGTTTTTTAGATTTTTGTTTTAAGATCATTTTTATCAATAAAATAAATAAAAACCGTTTATTACATATTGTTAAGCGTTAGTGAGAGTTTTGTTAAGATAATGAGGTTTTTTTTTAAATAAACCTGATAAGTGAAATGTGCCTGTATCCCATAATGATGTGAGTACAGGTGAAGGATACAGGTGAGGTCCAGGTCGAAGCCGTCCTCCTGGTATCTCCTCTTATTCCTGCTCACGATCTCCTTGATCAGGGCGGCCATGGTCGGTGTCTGGGCCCCGGTACCCGGAGAGGAAGCCCCGGTAACCGGAGAGGAAGCCCCGGTAACCGGAGAGGAAGCCCCGGTAACCGGAGAGGAAGCCCCGGTAACCGGAGAGGAAGCCCCGGTAACCGGAGAGGAGGCCCCGGGGTCCGGCGGTGAGTGTGCCGGGAGAGAGGCTGCCTGGGGCCGCTAGCCCGGAGCCGCTAGCCCGGAGCTAGCTCCACCAGCCCCCCGAGGTCCGGAAGGTCGTTATAACCCGCTAGCGTGGAGAGATCTCTGGGATTATTGATAAAAAGGAGAATAAGGCTGAGTGGGTGAAAATAGTCCCGTTAACGGAGTTCCGCGGCGCCACCCTGCGAGCCCCGGAGCGGCCAGCGGCTACCCGGCCTTCTGGCTGACAGGCAGCCCGGCTGTCGGTGCTGGTTTCTGGGTCAGAACGAGGCGGCGGCGGGGCCTCCTCCTGCTGGCTGCGGGCCCGGGCCTCCTGGTCCCCCGCAGCAGATAGGACCCTCCGCGGGGCGCTGTTCGGTCGAGCTCCAGCCTCCAGACGGCGGAGGGATCCGGTCGGACTGTTCCCGGCCTCGGTGAGCAGCGGAGCCGCCTGATGGACGCAGATCGGCGGAGAGAAACCCTCTCCGAGGAGGAGGAGGAGGAGGAGGAGGAGGAGGAGGAGGAGACTCACACACACTCACACACACACACATCCGGTAGGCGCCTTCAGAATAAGAGCCTGATCCAAGGCTGGTATTTGTGTTGCAATAAAGCAGCAACGTTTTTCTGCTGTTACACATTTCTTTTTTTTGTAATCAACTTTTTATTGATTTTAAACATTAAACAAGAAAAGCACAGGAATCGAACCAGTGGCGGTTCTAGACCAGTTTTACTGTGGGGGCCAAGGAGGGGCCAGTGTTTAATCAGAGGGGCACATTAGCACATGAAAGAATGGCAAAGATGATATTTAAGCATTCAAAATCTTTGAATGTCTTGAAAAAGACACAAAATGACCAAAAAAGACACAAAATGACCCAAAAAAATACACAAAATAACTAAAACAGATACAAAAAAGAAACATAAATGACACCAATGACAAAAAAAGACACAAAATGACCAAAAAATACACAAAATAACTAAAAAAGACACAAAAAAGACACAAATGTCCAAAAAAGACACAAAATGACTTACAAAGACACATAAAGACATGAAACGGATTCAAAAATGGACAAAATATCCCAATAAGACTCCAGAGAGTTAAACTATTATACAATGTAACATTCTGGGTTCCTTTTATGTACAATGAGATATTGTTTGAACAAAAAAAGGTTAGAATTGTTCCATTGTTCATCGTTATAAATTGATCATTTTATTATTAATTAGACACAGGGGCCACAGCAGGGGCCAAAGGCTTCTTCACAGGGGCAGTGGCCCCTGGAGGCCCCTGTGTAGAACCACCACTGAATCGAACATGCATAGAACACATATAACACCCCCACCCATCCCTCCCTTCTACATCCCCCTCCCCTCCACACCATCCCCCCTATGAAATACACAGAACCCCCCCATACCCTCCCTTCCCCACGGAACACACAGTTGTACAGAGACATGCTTACAAAAACAAAATCAAAATAATCAGATAGATAAAGTCAGATACAGGATTACAAACACACAGCGTTACAAGTGAGCCTCAGAGGTCATGACAACAGTTTTTTAACATCCTCTGCAGCTTTTTTCCACATTGCCAGTGTTTGTTGCTGAGAACCATTAATGCGGGCTGATGACCGCTCCAGGTAGATCACCTGAAGGAGAGCCTGTAACCACTGTGTTATTGATAACTGGTGTGGTGGAAGCCACCTTAAAACTATGAGTTTTTTTGCTGCAGTCAAGCCAGCCTTGCTGTTACACATTTCTAATGAGCGTAAATCAAAGAATAGCACAAAACTTTTACTTTGTTCTGTCATAAACAGGAAGAAACACACAGTTTTGCTGTAATAATATAACATTTTCATGCAAAATTTATGGAGAAATACCATGATGTGTGAAAAAAAAAAGACACAATTACCCTAAAAATAACAGGATTATTAAGTATAAATTACAGTTTTTGCTGATATTTAGATTTAAATTTACAGTATTAAAACCCACTCACTCTATTTTTTACGGTGAGGTTCTGGCAACCACAGCTGACAGTATTTTTCTGTAAATTAAACAGATTATTTTTTACAGTGCAGCATTGGAGAACAATGAAATTATTTCAATTTAGCCTTGCCACTCAGTTTGGGAACCACTGGAATAAAGCAGAATAATAAAGAGAAATATAAGAATTAAAGGACAAAATAAAACGTGCCTATTGATAGTAAAAAGGTACCATATTAACCGGCTATTGCACAAATTAATAAAAAGTGTTAATACCTAAACATTCTTAAATAATGCTTTATATGAACTTATTCAACACAATATGTAATATATGTTGGAATGAAGTCCCTGTAGAAATTAAATCAACATTTGAATTCACATTTTTAACACTATAACACAACACAGTGTTATAGTTTTTCATATTGTGTGGGGGGTTGCCAGGTCTGTCCTGCAGTGGGATTCAAGTTTGAGTCAAAGTTAAAACTGTCTCACAGACAAAACAATAAATCTGTCTTCTAATTCAGCTAAATGTTTCACGTTTCAGTCTTCACTTACTTCATCTAACTCAGGAAAAAACTTTTTTTTCTATAAAACACTAAAACTAGGATGTATAAAACAAATTGCTCTAAAAAGTTCTTCACGGTGAATGAAAACATGCTGAATTTATATCAAGTTTGTGCTTCCAACTCTGTCCTGTGACCTAAATATCTTTCTATTCCATTTATTTTTTCCATCATTTAAGTGCATAATTTAACAATTTATATTTGTATTTATGTTTAGTTAATCTTTTAATATTCTCGATTAATTTATTCCCATCATGAAAAAAAAATCCATGAATTATTATTGTGCTTTTATTGTCTAGAACCCGCCACTTCCTGATGTTGCGTGTCTCAGTGTGACTTGACGATGCTAACTTTAGCTGCTGCATCCTGTGAGCACACTGGGTTGCCAGGTTGTGGTGGCTTCATCCTCCTTTAGTTTACTTGTACCATCGGAGGAGGAAAGTGAGAATCTGGCAACCCGCGGAGTCTGACTGACGTTACATAATAAAGCCTCCGGACACACGGAGCCACTTCACATCCGGAGCTTTACTTTTATAGATTTATATATTTATATTATGTTTACGAGTTTAATGATGAAAACTGTCAGATACTTTTAACCAGCTCTGTATTTATAAAATCTATTTTCTGTGACTGGATGCGAAGACGCACTGTGATGATGATGATGATGATGATGATGATGATGATGAAGACTGATGAAACCATAAACGTGATCTTCCCTTCAGATGGTTATGAGTAATGTTGAAGCGCTACCTGCTGGATGGATGTGGACAAACATGCAACATAGTAATATTTGTGATATTTTAAAATTATTTTATTATGTGTTAATTTGTATAATGTACAATTTTAATTAGTAATATTGAATATTTTATTAATATAATTGTTCGTGCAATCTATGTTCTGAGATTATTTTAATTTATAGTGTATCAATTTATTTACTTAATTGATTTTAGGTATATTATTTTTATTATTTCTCTTTTTGGGGGGAATATTTAACCTTTAATATTTTTATTTATAGAGAGACAAATATAATATATTTAATAGGAACTATTATGTTTACTATACCCATATTTGGTATCCATTTTTTCTTCACCTATAAGATCTGACAATTATATTCTCATTTAAACCTACTTATCAACATAATGAGCCCCAAAAACATGCAATCTGAGCTGAAAAATTATACTATTTACCACAATAAAAACCACAAATATGCTCAATGAACTGTTTTGGAACTTGAAAATGTAAACATAGGATACACATATGAACATATAAAAAGGTAAAATAAATATAATAAAACTATATACAAAAAAGTCCCATAAAACATGTATATTTATTGGCTTTTTCCCTTGTTAGCTGCAACTCTTCAAAACAAACTATGTGTGAAATTACACAGAGAGCTACAGCAACGCTCAAATATTTTATGTAATATCAAATTAAAACTATCATATCTGGTTTTACATGACTAGGAATGTCAAACAAAAACTGGGAGAAAGTTTCAAATCTGTACTTTGGAGTGAAGTTGATAGCAGAGCTCCATGTGACCTCGTTTACTGTTAAACGTCACATGATCTGATCAGGACGCCACCATCACAGACCCCAGAGGGTTAAATATATATATATATATACACACACATACATACATATATATATATATATATATATATATATATATGTATGTATGTGTGTGTATATATATATGTATATATACATATATACATATATACATATATATATGTATATATATACATATATATGTATATATATGTGTGTATATATATATATATATACGTATATATATACATATATACATATATATGTATATATGTATATATGTATATATATACATATATATGTATATATATATATACACATATATATGTATATATGTATATATATATACATATATGTATATTTATACATATACATATATATATATACACACACATATATATATGTATGTATGTATGTATATATATGTCTATGGTTAAATGTATATATGTCTATGGTTAAATGTATATATGTCTATGGTTAAATATATGTATGTCTATGGTTAAATGTATATATATGTCTATAGTTAAATGTATATATGTCTATGGTTAAATATATGTATGTCTATGGTTAAATGTATATATATGTCTATAGTTAAATGTATATATGTCTATGGTTAAATATATGTATGTCTATGGTTAAATGTATATATATGTCTATAGTTAAATGTATATATGTCTATGGTTAAATATATGTATGTCTATGGTTAAATGTCCCACTGTTTCTAAAGATGCGTTTCTAGTTAAACTCCGGAGCTGCAGGTGGCGCTAGTGAGTCTGGATGGAAGTTACAAATAATTCCGTCGAAGAAGAAGAGACCCGGCAACTGGCTCCCTGCACCACCGAAGAAGAACAGACCGAAGAGGGAAGTGCAGCTTCGTGACGTGACTACCGGAGGTAAGCGCCCGTCCGTCACATTTTACCGGAGAAACCCGGACTTTGTGTCTGTTTTCCTCCCGCCGGTGTACCGGAGCTGTCGGCGCTCCGCGGGGAGCTACCGGCGGGGGGAGGAGCCGCCTCTCCCGGCGGGGAGCCGCTCTTCCAGCCGGGCAGCTCGGAAGGTCAAGCTATGCTACAGTTAGCAGCTAGCCTCCACGGTGCTTTCGCTTTAGAACGAGGACCTGGAAAGTCCCAAACGGGGGTCCGGGGACCTCCTGGGAGCGGGTCCCGTCAGGTCCAAGGGTCTATGATGAGGAGTCTGGTTTAGATGTCAGAGCCGGATCAGAACCGAACAGGACAGTCCACCAGAACCCCTTTAATACTCTCAGTTTATGGTTGTTTTGGTTGTGGTGGAGCTCCAGAGCTGCAGAAGAAGACTGAGACCAGAGACAGGTCCTGAGACAGACAGGTTCACCTCGAGCTGCTGGACAGAACGGCTCTCACCACTGTTAGTTATATAATCATCAATGACCCTCCAATACCTGCTAATCACTATAATAATCAATACAATAGGGCTGGGCAATATATCCATATAAAATATATATGTTTAAATGTGATATGGAATTAGACCATATCGCATATATCTAGATAGCCCCCCCTCCCTCCTTCTTTATATATAAATGTTACCTTACTAGGGTTTGTCATATTTATTTATTTTGCAATGTTTCTTATTATTTTCTCATATAAATATAAATGTTTCTGGCCATATTATGCTCTAATACAGGGGTGCCCAAATTCTTCTCAGTGGAGGGCCAAAAATGGCTCGGGCTGGAGGGTCACGGGCCAAAATTAGACATTCATATTGCGGTGCATTAAATTAAATATGCCTATGATAAAACTGTGCAAAAACAGTCATACAAAGTAATTTGGAAAATCAACACTTCTGTTTATTGAAAGCAGAAAAATATGCTTGAAAAATGTGCTTGAAAAAAACAGAGGAATACTTTTTTCATAGAAAGACATGTGGTGCAAAAATGCTACATTCATCACTGCCTTGAACAATAATTTGATAAGTAATATAAGTTAAGATAAGATAAGTAATAGCAATATAATTGTGCAACAGCTTTAGATTTTCTTTCTTATGATCACTGGGCTGTATTAACATTAACCATACAGAGCAGAACATGCAAAAAATGTGCAACAATACTCTTATCACCAGACATTTGGTACAAAAATGCTACATTCATCACTGCCTTGAACAGTAATTTTTAGGCATGTAACCCTCAGTAGCATGCAGAAAGCCTGTCAGTGGGAGACATGAAGCCTGCCCTTGGTTTTTAAAAGTCTCTCAACATCAGGCTCCAGCTGACTTACTGACAAAGTGAGAATGTCATGTAGGTGAGAGTCAGACAGTGCATTTCTCAGCTTACACTTATTGAGATTCAACAGGCTGAAAGCCTGCTCACAGACGTATGTGCTTCCAAAGAGGGACAGCATCACCTGTGCATGTTTGCGGATCTTGGCATACCTGTGTGCAGGAACACGTCTGTAAAAGTCCTGTAAGGTAAGATCTCTGAACTTGCTATGGAGGTCTGAATCAGCCTGAAGTTCCAGAAGTTCCATTTGAAGCTCCTCACTGACTGCATCCACAGGTACAGAAAAGGGTTGTGCAAACAGCTCAAATGCTGTTGCATTTTCTTGAAAATCTTTGAAGCGATTGTCAAACTCCACCACGAGATTGCTGAGAATGTCGAGGTATTTTGGCTTGTCTTCCTCCATCAACCCAACGTCTCTGAGGCTTGGAAAATGTGCCAAATTTCCTGAATGTAGAGACACAAAGAAAAAGGGAATAATGTAAGCTGCAAGAAATTAGTGCTCCATTTAATGAAGCAACCTAATTTTAACAACAATAAGCCTAATTCATTATTTTTTGTTCATTACAGTATTGAAATCAGACCTTACCTGTTGAGAGATGTCTGCTGAGCAACAGGAGTTTTTGCTTGAAGGCTCTGACGTGGTCATACAGCTGAGTGATTATCTGGTCCTTCCCCTGAAGCTGAAGATTCAGGATATTCAGTAGCTCTGTAATGTCCACGAGAAAAGCCAGGTCGGAAATCCAGTGTTTGTCGGAAGGCACTTGAATGCTGTTTTTCTTCGTTGCTTGAAAAGCCCCGATCTCCTCTCGCAGTTCAAAAAAACGCCGTAAAACTTTTCCTCTGCTCAGCCACCTGACCTCCTGGTGGTACAGCACATCTCCGTACTGTGCATCCATCTCATCCAGAAGAGCTTTGAACTGGCGGTGTGAGAGCGCCTTTGAGCGAATATTATTCACGATGGCAACGACATCTTGCATCACGTTTTTCAGGCTGATGGATTTGGCACACAACTGTTCTTGGTGTAAAATACAATGGTATTTTAATACCGACCCACCAGACTCGCGGACTTTGTCTGACACAAGTGCAGTGAGACCTGCTGTCTTACCGACCATAGCCGGGGCTCCGTCTGTCGTGATACCTGATAGGTTTTCCCACTTCAAGCTGTTCCTATCCATAACTCGCTGCACTGCCATAAAAACATCTGTGCCTTTTGTTGTCCCTTTCAGTGTTTCAAGGCCCGCGAGTTCCTGACACACTTCAAGGTCCTCATTCACTCCTCGCAGGAAGACTAACAGCTGAGCTGAGTCTGATATATCAGTGCTTTCGTCACATGCGATGGAGAAGGCAGAAAATCTCTCTGGACAATTTGGCGCTGAATGTCTTCGGCCATATCCTCAACACGTCGCGTGACTGTGTTCCGTGACAGTCCGACTGCTGGCACATAATAATAGTTAAAAGTATTAACAATTTGGCCCGCGGGCCCCAAATTGGGCAGCCCTGCTCTAATATGTTTCATCAGACTAATTGACCCATTTTAGGCATAATAAAATTTGACCATTTTTGACAGAAATGGACAAATTATAATATATAGAGGGTTTTTTTCGGGGGAATCATTTTTGGACATCCCATAATGTGGTAATTTGTTGCTATTTTTAAAAAGCTAGTTGTTGAGCCGTGAGTGGTGGGATTGGAACCAGTGACCTCTGTGGTAACAGCAGGTTTCCTCCCTCTAGGCCACAGACCAGCCAGATATAATATAGATATAATAGTGTTGTTCAGCTAGTTTAGGACAAGGTATACCACCATTGGCCTATTCTATTTCATAGGCTATTTTATTTAAGATGTTTTTTTTATTTAAATGTGCACTTTATGGAGCTTTGATTTTTTTTTTAAAGACACTCCTATTGTTATACAGTATTTATGTTCACTTAAATAAACGGTTTCAGTGTCATATTTGGCTTTGACTGAACATTTGCTCTCACTTTGCAATAAAAATATGGGGATATATTTCGTATATCAATATTCAGCCTAAATGTATGACTTTAGGTCCATGTCGCCCAGCCCTAAAATACACCAAGCTCCATAAAAAGGTAGATATACAATTGACCTGCTTCTTACTATCAAGAGAAACCTGTTGGAACATCAAAAACTATTCACCAGAGCAGATTATTAATGCGGCTTTAATAAAAATGAATAAACAGTAGTTGTTGTCATGTAAACAACAGTCTAGGACCTGTCAATAAAAATCAAAACATCAGATCTGTTTGAATATCACTGGAGATCAGAACTGTTCATCAGGAATAATAATAATAATACATTTCATTTGTAAATCACTTTTCATAAAGTAATCTCAAAATGCTTCAGAAACCAGAACCAAAATAAAGAAAAGAATAAAAAGAGAAGAATAAAATCAGACCCGTTAAACCCACAGGTAATAAAGTAGATTAAATAAAACAGCTAAAGGAGCTGCTATTTTATTCAGCTTGAGTTTATTTTAAAAAATAAAACAGAGAGTCCAAGTCTTCCAAACTCAAGCTCTGTCTAAAAGTCGTAGCATTTCTCATTAGTTTGTTTCTTGGTAGGAACGGAAATCCAGAAATGATTCAGCAGCAGCATCTTTTATCTGGCCTCAAAGGAAAACTAGCTTACTTTCTTGAATTTGTGACCATGAAACTAAATGAATATCTTGCCAAACTCCATTTAACCCATTGAAGCCTGGAAAGCGGATACGTCGTTTTGTAGTATTTGTATAAGCTCTCAGATACTTTTAGAATTTCATTTCTATCTGCTACAGAGGCTGAAAAATCTATTATTTAGTAGAAGAGTTGACACTTCTGTTGAATTTACAGAAAAACTTCAGGTTTTAGGGGCTGATTTTGAAATGGCCCAGAGGTTTTACAGGCGTTTTAGACCTCAATGGGTTAAGTTTTTGTTAGTTTGCCATTCCCTCACTCTGTTAAAAGAGGAGTTGCTGGAACATGACTGAGAATTTAAATTTCTTGAATTAGTGACTGTTTCAGATCTGTCCCTCAGGAAATAATTCACTTTACTTGTAGGTTTACAATGACTCTTTCCTCACTCCCAGTTAGAGATATACAGCTGTCAGATTCTAACTGGTTAGAAACTATTAACCAGCAGCTGCTGTTTAATCTGGCTGGAATAAGAAATCAAGAGTAGTTTAGTCACTTATTTTAATGAGGGAATGTTTCACCAAACTCCATTAAAAAAACTACTCATTTACCATTTACATACCAGTTTAATCCGGCTCATGTTCAGAAGGAGTCTTTTGCACATTTAGCATGTTTTAGCCTCTGGTTAGAGGGATGAAGCATCATCATTTCATTCTTTATTATTCATTCATAGACAGAAGCTGCTTGTCAGAATACGACCTACGCTTATTACAATAGAAACCTTCTGATTTAATGCTAACATGTCTGTTTCTTCTCTCTGTATGTATTATTTTCTGCCTGTTTCAGTGTAATCGAAGAGGAAAAGTGACCTCCTAAGAACTGTGTGTTGTTCCTCTGCAGCCCGTGTGACCTTCCTTGGTAACCCCGTGTACTTCCTGTGACCTCTGACCTCACCATGGTGCTGAGGGAGGTCCCCGCTGAGAACATCGCCCGTCCTCTGGGCAGGAACGAGGTCATCGGCCTGCTCTTCCGCCTCACCATATTCGGAGCCGTGACCTACTTCACCATCAAGTGGATGGTGGACGCCATCGACCCCACCAGGAAGCAGAAGGTGGAGGCGCAGAAACAGGTGAGACGGCCAGGGGGCGGGGCTTAAAGAGCAGGTGGGGGGCTGTTGGTCATTTTCACAACAGAAAAGATTTTTCAAAGAAATTAAAGGGGAAAAAACAGATCATAGGTGAACTTTGACCTCCTGAACCCACCAACCTGCAGCAGGAGTTAATATAACCTGGATGCTGGAGGTTTTTCAGTTTGAAGCTCAGTAGTTTTCAACCTTTTTGAGTCGCGACCCCCAATTTAACATGCATGTTGTCCACGACCCCCACTCACTGAACACAATCTCACACACACAGTTCAGATCACCCAAAGAAGAAACAAAACGACCAAAAAAGACACAAAATGACCAAAAAAAAGGAAACAAAATGACCAAAAAAAAAGGAAACAAAAGGACCAAAAAAGAAACAAATGACCAAAAAAGACACAAAAAAATGACCAAAAAAGACACTAAATGACCTAAAAAGACACAAAATGACCCCAAAAAGAAACAAAATGACAAAAAAAGACACAAAATGACTAAAAAAAGACACAAAATGACCAAAAAAAGGAAACAAATTGACCAAAAAAGACACAAATTGACCACAAAATGATCAAAAAAAGACACAAAAATGACCAAAAAAGACACAAAATGGGGCGTCCCGGTGGCTCACACCGGTAGAGCGCTGACCATGTATGCGGTGTGCTGCGGTGGAGCCGGGTTCAAATCCGGCCTGAGCTCCCTTTGCCGCATGTCTTCCCCTCTATCACCCCCTTTCAATCTCTCACTATCAAAAATGCCAAAAAAAAGACACAAAATGACCAAAAAAGACTCTAAATGACCTAAAAAGACACAAAATGACCCCAAAAAGAAACAAAATGACAAAAAAAGACACATTCATATATATTATATGACATCGACTTTGATTCCATCTTGGTTTTTTTTAACTTGACCTTGTTCATTGTTTTTGTTTCAACTCTTCTTATTGTTTAGCTTTGCATTTTGTATTTTTTCACCTTTTATTTTATTGATATTTTTATCTGCATGACGTCAGATTCTAACCCAGATTATTCTCTCTTAATAATAGCTTTTATATGCAGGATGGGAGCTAATAGGTAATGTTATGAATGTGTTAATCAGATCTAATATTTAATAACGTTATGTGACTGTGTGTGTGTGTGACAGGCAGAGAAGCTGATGCGTCAGATCGGAGTTAAGAACGTGAAGCTGTCTGAGTATGAGATGAGCATCGCTGCTCACCTGGTCGACCCGCTCAGCATGCAGGTGAGTTTATTTAACCTCTTTATCTACAGCAGCGCTTCACAAACTGTTCCAGCCCTTCAGGATCAGAGGCAGAAAGCACATCAGTTGGGACAAATGTTGTAATATTTTGAGCTGCGTTGAACAAAAATTGCAGCAAATTTAAATGAGCGTGGAGCTAAACAACCCGTCATCATAACACAGGCTGGAAACATGATCCAAGAACAAGAAGATAACTTCTTCTACGCTTCATTATAAGATCAAAAACAACCAAAAATAGATGCAAAAATGAACAAAGATGACACAAAATTATCAAAATAGACACAAATTGACCAGAAATACATGTAAAAATTACCAAACAACCAAAAAATAGATGCAAAAATGACCAAAATAGATGCAAAAATGAACAAGAAATGACACAAAATTGAATAGCCTGTATTTATTAATTAATCAATAACACGTCTTTATTATGTGGGGGGAATGTAATTGTGTCATTATCAGACCGCCATTACATTTTTCATCTGGCGCCCCCCCAGGGGTCCACGCACCACACTTTGGGAACCCCTGATCTATATTAATATAGAGTCGGGAGGATTCCCTGCAGTTAATCACAAGTTGACTTATTAAATCTGTTGTTGTTTTCTTTTATAGCGAATAAATGCTTGTTTTTATGGAGCAACATTTTACATTTCAGTGCAAATGATGTCAGCATGTCATTTAACTTTGTGCATTAATTAATGAAATAAGTGTTTTTCTGCAGCTGACTAGCAAACTTTCCATTTCACAGAGTCTCAAGGAAGATTAGATATGGAAAAATAATGGATATTAAATAAAACATGGGTTAAAAACACAAACTATTATTATCGTGTGTTCTTGATATGTACCTATTGTGACATTTGATACACTTAAGTGGACACTCGACTTATTATATCATTATATTGTGTATACTTTGTTTTGATATGTCATAGTTTGTGTAAAATTTGTATTTATTTGCCTTTTATTATTATCTTTATTATTTGTGTATGTATGTTATTTGTCACTCTGAAAATTGACAATAAAAATATTTTGAAAAAAAACCCCACAAACTCAGATATCATAATAAATCTGTTTGTCAAGAGCTTCAAAAACCTCGACTGATGACAAAAATACAATCTAATCATTTAAAATAAAGACATAAAATTAAGTAATAAATATAAATATGTCAAAATGTATCAATATAAAATCAAAATTAATGCAAAAATAAATCAAAACTAATAAATATCAAAATGTACAAATATATTTTAAGTAAAATTACATTTATATTTAATATAAAAAAAATCCATCAATAGACATAAATATCAATACTGTATAAAAAGAAAACAATCAATACTAGTTATAATAAATGTGTGTGTGTGTGTGTGTGTGTGTGTGTGTGTAGATCACATGGCAGGACATCGCTGGTCTGGATGAGGTCATCACAGAGCTAAAGGAGACGGTTATCTTACCTGTTCAGAAGAGACACCTGTTCCAGGGATCCAGACTGCTGCAGCCTCCTAAAGGTACACACACACACACACACACACACACACACACACACACACTCACACTCACACTCACACTCACACTCACACTCACACACACACAGACACACACACACAGAGACACACACACACACAGACACACACACACACACAGACACACACACACACACAGAGACACACACACACACACACACACAGAGACACAGACACACACACACACACACAGAGACACACACACACACACACACACACAGACACACACACACAGACACACACACACAGACAGACACAGACACACACACACACACACACACACACACACACACACACACACAGACACACACACACACAGACAGACACACACACACACACACACACACACAGACACACACACACACACAGACACACACACACACACAGAGACACACACACACACACACACACACACACAGAGACACAGACACACACACACACACACAGAGACACACACACACACACACACACACACACACACAGACACACACACACAGACACACACACAGACAGACACAGACACACACACACAGACACACACAGACACACACAGACACACAGACAGACACAGACACACACACACACACACACACACACACACACACAGACAGACACAGACACACACACACACACACTCACACACACACACACACACACACACACACAGACAGACACACAGACACGCACACACTCACAGACACACACACACACTCACAGACACACAGACACGCACACACTCACAGACAGACACAGACATACACACACACACACACACACACAGACACACACACGCACACACAGACACACACACACACACTGACTGACTCTGGAGCTGTTTAATTATCATCCTCATTAATTCATTAATTGATCTTTGAAAATAAACAATATGAACAAAACAAAGAACAGAAGAAATAATTAAAGATGGAGGAAGAGGGAAGGAAAGAAGAGCAGCAGCTGCAGGCAGGAAAGGGAGGAAGGAAGGGAGGAAAGATGGAGGAGGAAAGGAAAAAGGAATAAAAGGTGGCCAGGAAAGAAAAAGTAAGGAAGCAATGACGGGAAAAGGGAGTAAAGTGAGTGAGGAAGGAAGGATGGAAAAACAGAGGGAAGGAAGGATAGAAAGAAGCAAAGACCAAGTGTGGAGGAAGTAAGAAAGGTAGTAAGGAAACAAGAAGCAGCGAGGAAGGACGGATTGATGGAAAGAAGAATAACAGGACAAAGGTGGGAGGAAAGGAGGTGAAGGAAAGGAGGAGAAGAGGAGTAAGGGAGGGAAAAGAAGCGAGGAAGAAAGGATGAGATAATTAAGCAGTGAAGGAAAAAGGATGGATGGAAGGGAAAAGGGAGAAAGTGAAGGAGGACAGGTAGGAAGCACGAAAGAGGAAAGAAAAGCAGCAAAAAGCAGGAAGGGAGGAAGGATAGAAGGAAGCAAGGACCAAGTGTGTAGGAAGTAAAGGAGGAAAAAGAAGGAAGGGAGGAAAGATGGAGGCTTGAAGGAAGCAAGGAAGAAAGGAAAGGAAGCAGGACAGGGAAGGTGGCTGACCACATGTCTTCCCTCCCGTCGTCATGGTAACAGGCGTGCTGCTGTACGGGCCCCCGGGCTGCGGTAAAACGCTGATCGCCAAGGCGACGGCGAAGGAGGCGGGCTTCCGCTTCATCAACCTGCAGCCCAGCACGCTGACGGACAAGTGGTACGGAGAGTCCCAGAAGCTCGCTGCCGCCGTCTTCTCCCTCGCCGTCAAGCTGCAGCCCTCCATCATCTTCGTCGACGAGATCGGTGAGCTGTCAATCACAGCAGCAGCAGCCAATCACACGCTCTGAATGTTGGTGGGGGGCGGGGCCAAACTCAGACTTTAACACAAGTAATGATTAGTAACTATACTGATTATTGATAAGGTAATAATTAAATAAACTTTATTACAGAAATAAATACAGAAACATCAAGAAGCAACAATAATAATTATTATTAATAATAATAATAACGAGGCGTTAAAGTGATATTGTGGTTCATAGCAGTGAGTCAGCAGGTTTAGTATTTGTTCATTTCTATAATTAATAATATAAATAAAATAATATATGAACTGTTTTAGTTATTTTAGTGTATTTGAGTGTTGTACAGCGTCATCTCAGAGTGAACTAAAGACCTCAGTATTGAACTGGGAGCAGCTGATGTTTCTCTTTAGATCACATGAATATATTTATTTTATTATTATTTAATAATAATGCTGGATGTGTTGCTGGTAACAGACTCGTTCCTGAGGAGTCGCTCCAGCTCCGACCACGAGGCCACCGCCATGATGAAGGCTCAGTTCATGAGTCTGTGGGACGGCCTGGACACGGACCACCACTGCCAGGTAACACACACACACACACACACACACACACACACACACACACACACACACACACTATATATATATATACACTACTGGTCAAAAGTTTTAGAACACACCAACTTTTCCAGAATTTAATTGAAAATGATGCAGTTTAATGTCTCAGTGTACTCTGAAATTAATGCACATTTGCAACATTTAAAATTCTTTATTGAGCATGATAGTGTTTTGAAAGTAAAAAAAGATTCAAAATCACATTTTATGTTGAACTAAAGGACTAAAAAAAGACACAAAATGACCAAAAAAGACACAAAATGACTTACAAAGACATGAAAAGAATTCAAAAATGGACAAAATAGCCCAAGACTCCATAGAGTTAAGTTGTTAACCCATTTCTTGTTCCCTGAAAAAGGCCTACTTGTAGAATTCTGAAATGTACATTATTTTCCAGTTTTGGTTAAGCTTACCTTTTTTTATTTACCTCTGGCAGTTCACCACTTACCTTTGGACCCTTTCAAGCCGTTCATTTGACTTGAACTGCTTGAATTTCAATAAAAAACTGGAAAAATTAGGGTGTTCTAAAACTTTTGACCGGTAGTATATATATATATATATATATATATATATATATATATATATATATACATACCGACCAACACTACCAGGTTACACACACTATGTACACATTGTATACACACAAAATATATACACTTTATAAACACAATATACACAAATTCACATCATATACAAATTGTATAAAGACACTGTACAGTAAATATACAGTCTACACACAATACTACTCAAACTATAGACAACAAACTATGTCTATATATATATTAAATATATATTAAAATATACACTATATGCACACAAAATATACATTATGCACTGTATATACACTGAGGGTACAGCAGGATAAGGTCCAGTTCACCTAATACACATAATGATAATAATAATAATAATAATAAAACAATAAACAATAAAGTTCAAGTTTTAAATGCACAAGTACATCCTCCAGCTAGGGGTGTGCCATATCGTATCGCTCACGGTTATACCGGTATATTTTTTTATGGGTAAAAAATTGCATATGATGATATTGTCAACATTCCTACTTGTTGCCATAGTGACGTAAGGGTTTCCATTAATGACCTGGACTTCATTAATCCTTCCATTAATGAGCTAGTAGACTGAGGCAGCTCCAGAGTCTCACAGCTGCACTAACGTCACATTCATGCTACTGAAAGTATATTTACACTATTCATAACTAAGTTATTTTGCGTTGTGTTGCCGTGTGTCAAAATAAGATGCCTTAGGTAAAAAAGACTAGAATCCTTATTCTCCTTTACAATAAATGATTGAAATATGCAATCATGAGGATCATAGTATATGATGGTTTAGTGGCATTAGAATGTGTGAGAGGCACCAAAAACATTATCCTGCTCCTGGACCCCCAGATGGTTATTCTTTATTATTTGCCAATACTCAACAGACAACAGTAAAAAAACTGGATTTGGCAACTGTTGAGACTTGTAATTTACACCACATTTTAGATGATTTATTTTTCGTTTTTTATTTATTTATACATACTAAAAATCATATTTTCTATATATTTTTCAGTATTTGGTAATATCGTCAAGAATATCGTTATCGCAAAAATACCCTGAAATATTGTGATATTGTTTCAGGGCCATATGGCCCCCAGCCCTACCTCCAGCTCTGAGTCAATGAGACCACTGCTCAATGTGGATGTTCTGACCTGAGATCAGTGGAAACCTGGGAAGAATATTACGGTGTGTTATTTACTCGCATCGCGAGTAAATAACTCGCAAATTTTCAGATAAATATGCCGGCCGGCGAAGGCTGCTAATGCTAATGCTAACTTTGTAGAGAAGTAGCTACAACAGATAGCTGAAATCACATTGTCACAACTTACCAGGCAGACCGGTGACCTCATCACCCTCCTCCAGGCGAGATCTTTATGGTTCCGGTTGCGGTAGGAGGGTGATGATGTGTCAAAAAGCTCGGGAAGCCCACAGACCGCAACAATAAGTTTCTCCTCCATTTTTCCGGAACAGGCGGGTTCCCGGGATGCATGACGTCACTGTCGTCCAGAATCTCAACGCTGATAGGCTGTCCCGACACAGCGTCACGCGAATATTTCGCCAAAGTTGAATTTATTGAACTCACGCGAATTTGCGTTGTTTCATTCGCGCCGCGACATTCGCGTCAATCGCGGCATTCGCGTCGCGCGAAACCCGCGATTCGCGCCGGCAAAAATTTGCGTCTATTCGCGTGTTTGCATTGACTTTGTATGTAATCTTGTCGCGCGAAATATTCGCTACGCGTCCGGTCTGAACACACCAATAAAATTAATTTATAACATTAATTGTGTAATTGTGTGTGTGTCAGGTGATCATCATGGGAGCCACTAATCGTCCTCAGGACCTGGACTCTGCTATTCTGAGGAGGATGCCCACCAGGTTCCACATCAACCAGCCCGTATGTATACACACACACACACACACACACACACACACACACACACAAACAGTGTGTTATTATAATGAGCTGTGTATGATGTTGTCTTCCTGCAGAGCTTGAGGCAGAGGGAGCAGATCCTCAAACTGATCCTGGAGAACGAGAGCGTGAGTCCTTCACTGACCCTCTGTAAATCACAGCTCTCTGTGAGCAGGAAGTGATGCTCACCTGTCTGTCTCTCTGCAGGTGGACCGGGAGGTGGACCTCCTCGACGTCGCCAAGGAAACAGACGGGTTCTCAGGAAGTGACCTCAGAGAGATGTGTCGTGATGCGGCGCTGCTCTGCGTCCGAGACTTCGTCCACGCTCAGAACGACAGGTACCCGTCTGTCCTCACCTGAGGTCTCCTAGACCCTCTGTCTCCTAGACCCTCTGTCTCCTAGACCCTCTGTCTCCTAGACCCTTTGTCTCCTAGACCCTTTGTCTCCTAGACCCTGACTCTGTCTCCTAGACCCTGACTCTGTCTCCTAGACCCTCTGTCTCCTAGACCCTTTGTCTCCTAGACCCTCTGTCTCCTAGACCCTTTGTCTCCTAGACCGTTTGTCTCCTAGTCCCTGACTCTGTCTCCTAGTCCCAGACTCTGTCTCCTAGTCCCTGACTCTGTCTCCTAGTCCCAGACTCTGTCTCCTAGTCCCAGACTCTGTCTCCTAGTCCCTGACTCTGTCTCCTAGTCCCTGACTCTGTCTCCTAGTCCCAGACTCTGTCTCCTAGTCCCAGACTGTCTCCTAGTCCCTGACTCTGTCTCCTAGTCCCAGACTGTCTCCTAGTCCCTGACTCTGTCTCCTAGTCCCAGACTGTCTCCTAGTCCCTGACTCTGTCTCCTAGTCCCAGACTCTGTCTCCTAGTCCCAGACTCTGTCTCCTAGTCCCTGACTCTGTCTCCTAGTCCCAGACTGTCTCCTAGTCCCTGACTCTGTCTCCTAGTCCCTGACTCTGTCTCCTAGTCCCTGACTCTGTCTCCTAGTCCCAGACTCTGTCTCCTAGTCCCTGACTCTGTCTCCTAGTCCCAGACTCTGTCTCCTAGTCCCTGACTCTGTCTCCTAGTCCCTGACTCTGTCTCCTAGTCCCAGACTCTGTCTCCTAGTCCTGACTCTGTCTCCTAGTCCCTGACTCTGTCTCCTAGTCCCTGACTCTGTCTCCTAGTCCCAGACTCTGTCTCCTAGTCCCTGACTCTGTCTCCTAGTCCCTGACTCTGTCTCCTAGTCCCAGACTCTGTCTCCTAGTCCCTGACTCTGTCTCCTAGTCCCAGACTCTGTCTCCTAGTCCCTGACTCTGTCTCCTAGTCCCAGACTCTGTCTCCTAGTCCCTGACTCTGTCTCCTAGTCCCAGACTCTGTCTCCTAGTCCCTGACTCTGTCTCCTAGTCCCAGACTCTGTCTCCTAGTCCCAGACTCTGTCTCCTAGTCCCTGACTCTGTCTCCTACTCCCAGACTCTGTCTCCTAGTCCCAGACTCTGTCTCCTACTCCCAGACTCTGTCTCCTAGTCCCAGACTCTGTCTCCTAGTCCCAGACTCTGTCTCCTAGTCCCTGACTCTGTCTCCTTGTCCCAGACTCTGTCTCCTTGTCCCAGACTCTGTCTCCTAGTCCCAGACTCTGTCTCTCTCTCAGTCTGTACCTTTAATGCGGTCTCAGCAGACTGTATGTCAGTATGAGGACGCTCCCTTTAAAACAGAATAACTCATAGTCTGTGTGTTGTGTTTCTGTCCACCAGTCCCTCAGAGGACTTCATCCGTCCCATCCATCAGTGTGACCTTCAGAAGGCGATCGGTAAGATGAAGAAATCAAAGATGGCGGGCGGTCACGGCGCTCTGCTGCACGCCGCTCTGGACTAAACACGGACACACGGCGGTCACATGACGAGCTCCGCCTGCCGCCGCGGGGTCTAGCCCCGCCCCCTTCATCAGCTCGTACGTACCAGCTGACCGCGTGTTCAAACATGTGCCACTTCTTTTTATTTTTCTTTCAGTCAGCTGATGAACACTGGGTTGTGTTTGTGCTGCAGGTTTACACTGAACACAGAATAAAGTTTCTCTAAACATTAACTACAGGAGGATGGACTACATTACCCATGAGCCTCTGCAGCTGTCACCAGCTCCACTCCTCTCAAATAAAAAAGAGAATTCTTCTCAATTCTTCCAACAACTTCCTCTCTTTTGATCTTTACAGGTCAGTTATTTCTTTCGGTTATTTCCAGTATTAACATTTTTAATAATTATTGGTAAAACAGACATGGTGTTTCATTTAATATCAGTCAATTCATTATTAATATCATTAGAATTAGTACAAAATCATGAAACAAACAGAAATGTAGGAAAACAGTTATCAGATGACTCAAGAATGTAATTAAATAATATTGTTGGTGTAATAATGAATATGGATGATATAACGAGTTAAATAAATCAATCTCATTTGTTTTGACTGATTCAAGTAAAGATCCCTGCATTTATTTTTCCAATCCATTTCAGTTATTTCACCAACAGAAATGTATATTTATTCACGTTTTTAATTATATTTTTGCCCAGTTTGATAAGCTTTTACTACATTTTGTCTCTTTGCAAGCTTAATAAGAAATTAATTTTCTTCACCGGATATTTTTTTGTACTAATTTTAAGGAAAATATGAATTTCTTTGAAATTCACTCCATTTAAACTTTATTCTAATAATTATTATTTGTACTCAACATACAAAAAAATGTTTCCGATCACACTTACGGACATTATAATAGCGAATAATTAGAATTATTAATTAGAAAAGTACCAACTGAACACTATTTCTATTTTATTACCTATAATTAGAACTTAAACTTTCATTTTAGACAAATAATATATTAATGTATGTTAATATATAACATGTAAATATTTCTGCAAAATGTCCAAATTCTTAGGAAATGGCTGACCTGTGAAACTAAGCGTTGCCTCAATGTTTTTGTAAGATAAAAATAAAAACCGTTTGTATGAAACCGAAAGAATCTCTCAACGTGTTTTTCCTGCAGAGTTCATCTGTATCTGAAGTGTACTTTATTATTTTTATTGTTTTTATTATTAAGTTTGAATGTGGAGAAGAACTGAGCTGTGGTTTAAATAAAAATCAATTATTTCCTTTTAATTGTTTGGTTTATAAAATGTCACAACATATTTAAAGCTCAGTGTGACATTTTTACAATCATATTCTGTTTCCTGTGATCAGAAGATATCAAATTACAAGGTCTTCTTTTTTGGGCGGGGCCAGAAATCTCATTTAAAAAAATGGGAAACAATAATTGAACTATTCACATCATCCTTAAA
This sequence comes from Centropristis striata, assembly GCF_030273125.1. Classification (NCBI taxonomy): domain Eukaryota; kingdom Metazoa; phylum Chordata; class Actinopteri; order Perciformes; family Serranidae; genus Centropristis; species Centropristis striata. The sequence continues at coordinate 33,993,035 of NC_081537.1, read as the reverse complement.
CCACAGATTCAGTTTAGATTTTTTTTACATGTATATATATATAGTGTAGTTATTGCATGTCAAGTTATGAAGTAATAACTGCTGGGTGATGAAATAAATGGCTCAAAATGTGAAAAAACGTGTTTGTTAATTATGTCTGATGCTGATTTAACATTAAATAATTTTTTAATGATCATGGAATAATTAGCTTGTTTTATTCTCATGGATTGTGTTTCATCAGTGAAGTGACTACATGGTCAAAGGATGTGTGTCATAAATATAAATATATAACCATAGCATGTCCAAAAGTCAAAGAAAAAGAAGAGCCATAGCTACTGTAGTATGTTGAAAAATGTCAAAACTTTAGAATAGCTTGTTGATCCTGGTAATAATGTCATACCTGTAATAATATATATATAGACATTTTTTATGATAGTATGCCAGTCAGTGTAGTGTGTTGTTCAAAATCACTAAAAAGGACAAACGTCTTTGAAATTGGCATAGTAAAGCATGTCATATAAAGTCACAAAAAAAGGAATTGTCTTTGAAATTTGTTTAAAAAAGTCATCGTATGTCGTTCAAAATCACAAAAAAATTATAGTAAAGTATGTTGTTCAAAATGTGATAATGTTAATGTATATTATGTTAAAATCACAAAAAAGTCATTATATAGTATGTCCTTCAAAATCACATAAAAGAAGTCATAGTATAGTATGTCGTTCAAAATGTGATTTTAAAAAAAAAAAGTCAGTTTGGTATGTCATTCAAAATCACATAAACAGTCATTAAACGGACGGACTAGACTGCTGAAATCATCTATAATTCTTGTATTTACACAGCGCTCATTCCATACAGACACACAGCTAAACAAACCTGTGCTGGTTACCGACATTACAGCAGGAATTTGAAGTCCGTCCAGTTTCAAAGGGCGTCTGTACGGGCTTAAACTTCCCTCATCTACAAATCGTCCTTGATTTGCACACGTTTTGCTATCCACAAATACAAATTTCTAATTTGTAACTTGTATTTTTTACAAATAAGTGTATTTAGATACACAATTTTCCATTTGTAAAAACAAAAAAGCCACTTGTAAAACTTAAAATTCTGTTTAAGTGTGATTCAGCATTTGTGGATCGCCAATCACAGCCGCATCTCTTTCCTCAATCACGTGTTTTTGAGACGTTCTTGTTGAGAGAATCCACAAACAAACAGCTGGAGATTCACAAACGTCCCGCCCTCCTCAACCAGTGATGTTGCTTACAAATATTCCTTCCACAAATACAAATTTAGGATTTGTAACTTGTGTGGTTTTTTTTTTTTACAAATAAGTGTGTATTTGAAAAAATTATTAAAAAAAAGGCATTTGCAAATCTGAAAATTCTGCTTGTGCAGTGTGATTCAGCATTTGTGGATCTCTTTCCTCTTGTCGAGATCCACAAACAAGGAAAAATACTTTTTCTTGCCCTACATTACATTAGCATCTATACCGTGAAAATAAAATGAAAACAATGATAAACATTTAATTACCCTGCGCAGCCAGCAAATTACCATGCGCAGCCAGCAAATTACCCTGCGCAGCCAGCAGAGCAGAGAGGAAAGAGACATTTAGAGCATAGCTCCATTAAGCTGTGCATGTAAACGTCCTGACTGACTGTTATGACATCACGGCCTGCTCTAAAAGACGGTTCAGACAGGGACGGGGTGCCGGACACGGCAACATTTTTTTGCGGCAACCCCTGTGCGGCTGCCGGCGCCGAAACGCACCACCCCAACTGAAATTAATTGAAAATCGTAAAAACGTATCAACAGACTATAATAGGCCTATTTCTAGCATTTTTAGGCATTTTACAATTTGACCATTTACAATGCCTAAAAACATTGTAAATGAAATAAATAAATGAAAAATAAGTTGTGTTTCAGTCTAACTTTAGCATCCTTTGTTAGTGGCCTTGGCCCAAAGCTGGGCGGTAGGTGAAAGTAAATCTGTAAGAAACTTTTAACACCAGGAAGTTCAGTTTCATTTTTAAAATACAGAATGATTACAGGAAACACTTTGTCTTTCATTTGTGAAAAATGTTTATTAAAGCTTTCAATTAAAAACATTTGGCAACCATCTTTCTGCAATAAAGTCAAATAAAGAAGAAGCACCGAGTGAAACCTGACACCAGTTTAAAAAGAATATAAACTCAATAAATTATGAACCCTGAAGACACAAAAACAGTAAGAACTGAACAGCCTCATCATCTCCTGATGGAAATCATCTGAATAAACTCTTTTTCACTTCAAAACAGTTAACAGAGTTAAGAGCAGCACTTTGTGGCTGTTATGAGGCATAAATCAATTAAATAAATGCACCACATTATCAAAGAAATCAGAATAAATAAAGAACATAAAGCAAACTTAAATCCTGAAGAGAACAAAGCCAGAGTGAACCCTGAAGAGCCATTCGCCAAGTTTCCATCAAAGTCAAAGGGAATTTGAAGCAATTTTTTGGGAATGTGGCATTAAAGAAACAGTGATTTAGGGACGTTTCCATCAGCTGGTTCAGAGCAAATAAACAAAGCTGCATTAATGTTCTCTGGTCAGAAGATGGCAGTGTAATGTATCGCTGTAGGCTAATCTGTAAAACAGTAGAAGAAGAAAAGATTGTGCGAGAGAGACACGACAACAAAAAAGAGGTTTCTGATCAGACAACTGGAGAAAATGGAGAGAAGTCTTCAGGAATTGGATTCAATTTGGCAACTTGTAATTGTTGTTTAATGTCAGAGCTGATCAGCTGATCAGTCATGTGGGTTCAATGTTCTACGTCAGAACTTGTTCAGAAAAAGCGTTTCCATCTCCCGTTTAGTGCATTACAAGTGGTTTCGAAGAAGACAAAAACCCAAAAACCCAACTGAAGCAAGTTAAAAAACGTTCATGCACATTTTCAAAAGTTTTATTTAATTTTGGTGCTTCCGTCAAGCTTTTCTCACACAAATCTCCAAACTGTGCATAGAAATGAATTGAGGGAAGCACGGCCATGATGGTTTTATCTGTAGTTGTGTTTCCATCAAGAGTTTTTACACTCGCTTGAGGCGGTTTTTGTCTTTTTTTGCAAAATAGTTAATGTCACCGACATTATCTAAGCACATTAACACCAGCAAGCTCTTATTGTTGTATTTATTGTATTTTCTCTCTCGCACAATCTCTTCTTCTACTGTATATATATATATATATATATATATAGACAGATCAGCCTACAGCAACACATCACACTGCCATCTGCTGACCAAAGTACGTTAGTGCAGCTTTGTTTATTGGCTCTAAACCAGCTGAAACATCTAGTTGTCTTTAATACAACATTTCTAAATATCGCTCTAAATTCACTTGGACTTTAACAGAAACATGGTTATTTCCCCACTGACTCTGGTTTCCATCGCTGATTAAAGGGTCAGTTCACCAAAAACACACACACCTATGAATCACAACAACTCAGCTTGAATTATTTTTCTGAACATGCAATATCTCGTCTTCGTTGATTCATCTTTGAGCTTTGACACACAAAGCTACCACGAAAGAAAATTTAGATTTTCAAGGCAAATATGTCCAATGAAATGAAATTTAAAAATCTGTTCCTGTCAAATACTGATGAAATATCCCTTTAAAGTTTAAATTCATGGATTTTTTTCCCATAAATAAAAATTCCTTTATTCAAGTGCTTCTTTCATATAGTCTTATTTGTGTATAAAAGAATATAAAGGAAATATCAGATTTCTGGTATTTTCTTTAAATTATTTGCTATTAGCGTGACATTTAAACTTTTTTTTAATTAAACAAAAGTTCCATCATATTAAAAACAGACAGATTTATAAATCTGTTATTACAGAACAAACTACACTTCATTTTCTGTGTTTTAGGAAACTTTATACATGGAGAAGGGCTGGAAATATGCAAAATATTCTTTCCCCATCAGGTTGTTTCATATCGTGACAACAGTATATATAAAGATATAGCACGTTTCCTAGTTATTCCATTTTTTTTATTATTAAATATATAGGCCTGTGACAATGACAGAAATAACTGCAAGAAGACCATTTAACCCTCTGAACCCCAAAAAGTAAAGTAAAAGTATGTTTTGGTGACAAATATTCACTGAACATCTGTTTGCACAGAACCGAGGGGAGAGGACAGGAGTGGCTGGAAGCAATTCAATATGTAAAATATGTAGAGGACATTTCTTCCCCAACAGTTGGGCACTTGGAAAAAATAATTTATCAGAAATTCAACTTTATGATTTATGTCATTGTAACCATGTTATTCTGCCCAAAAGATGTTGTTCCCACTTCTAGCCATGACTGTGCTGTTGCCATAGAGCTGCAGGACTTATAGATTATATAGATTATATAGATTATGTAGATATTTTATATATTGTGGTGAAATACAAGGCCACAAGAGCAAAAAGCGCCCTGAAGCGGCGTGTTGGGGTTCAGAGGTTAAAGCAGCACGACCACAAATTAACTTCTGATTGTTGGACAACCTGCTGGCTTTATGGCAGGGGTCTCAAAGTCGCGGCCCGCGGGCCAATTGTGGCCCTCGTGATGATGTTTTGTGGCCCCCACCTTGATATGAAAGTTTATGTGAGTTTTATATGAATGGCACTTTACTGTGTTGTGTGTGGAAGGTCCCTTTATTATCTGCTGTATTGTTTTTACTGGAAAAAGTGGAAATGTTATGTAATGTAATTTTGTGTCTTTTGTTAGTAATTTTGTGTCTTTTTTTTCTAGAAATTTTGTGTCTTTTTCTAATAATTTTGTGTCTTTTCTTAGTAATTTAGTGTATTTTTGGGGTAATTTTGTGTCTTTTTTTGTCATTTTGTGTCTTTTTAAAGTAATTTAGTGTTTTTTCAGTCATTTCGTGTCTTTTTTGGGGTCATTTTGTGTCTTTTTAAGTAATTTCGTTTTTTTCTGTCATTTTGTGTCTTTTTTTTTGGTCATTTGAGTTTGAGACCCCTGCTTTATGGCATCGTGTTGGCAAAACTGTTGCTGACATTTTTAAACACATATGTAAACACAGCTGATGCTGTGGTACCTACATGGACACGACCTCAATAACACGGGAAATAAGTGGATATTGTTTTCTCTGTGGCTGTCGTTCTATGATCCTCTGTGATTTCTTGACAATAAAACGTACCATTTAATTTAATTTAATTTAATGAGGCTAAAGTTTATCCTGATATCTTGATATAACATGACAGTAAATGATCAGACTTATCGGCCAGCCCTAACACGAGTTGCTGACACCTGATTGGACGCTGAGTGTCCAGGGGGCGGGGCTTAGCCGGGCGTCCCTCAGAGCTCGGTGTTGGGCCCGCGGCCGCTCGTCCTCACCTCACACTCCCGGTGGAAGTCGCAGCCGTCCAGCAGGTGGCGGTACGTGGCCCGGACGTCCCGGTAGAGCGGAGCGTCCTCCGTCTGCAGCCCCGGGAACCGCACCGGGGACTCGTTGACCAGCAGCTGCAGCCGCGGGCCGCGCTGGCAGTCATACAGCACAAACAGCAGGTTGGCCGCATAGGGGACTATGAGACTGGAGCGGAAACTACGACCTGCAGGAGGAGAGGACATCTGTTTTAGTACCAGGAGGAGGAGGAGGAGGAGGAGAGGAGAGAGAGAGAGGAGGAACAGAAAACTGCCCAAAATTTTGCATTGAAATGAATGGGACGGCCGAAAGAAAATGAGCAAAAAAGAACAATAATTGGAGATATTTAAACGTCTACTTCTCCGGCATAATTTCACCTAGAGACTCCATTTAAACTTTAAACAGTAGATACAAGTCTTGTGTATCGGTGTATTAATCCTCGTTTCGATAGGTCATATAGTTTTTTATCAATCCCTGTTCAATGACCATGATCATTTTTGGAGAAATTCTGAGATTATAATGGGTGTGTATTGCACGGAATGTTCGTGTCACAGTGTGTGACATCATCGCCAGAGTGTAGAGGGAGAGAAGAAACTGTCAAAAAATAAATTTGAAAACTGCACTCCAGGCCGCAAATTCCACTCTACAGAAATAATTTATACATAGAAACGTAGGAAAATTAGTCTTCTCCCTCACAATCCTCTGGTAAAGCTGTCAGAGTTATAGTTTGGGCGTAGGACGCACAGATGATCCACCAACACCACCAACAGCCTCATTGGCTCCCATATTAAAAACGCAGGGAGATTTCTGAGCTGTCTGAGATTTAACAGTTTTTTTAGATCGCTCTAACAAAGCTATTTTTTCATTTTTCTTCACAAAAAACATATGTAGACGTTCACAGGGCTTGGAGCAGAAAAAAATCCTGTGCCTGAATTTTTTTTATACATGGGGGGGGGGGTTTACCAAAACAAATACTGCATAACTGGAAAACTGACATTCTTGTTAACGAGATGAAGATACAGAACCCTGTCAGAAATTTTGCTCCTTTCAAAATAAAATGATACGCAGTTCATGCAGCCTAAAACAACTTCAGCAGTCAATCAAACAAAAGGTCTCAGAGGGTCGGACACATGGACGACAAGAGTCGGATTGTTAGAGTGGCACAGCATACAATCATTTATGACATAACACATTCTTTCTATGAGGATAGATGGTCAGATTAACAGATGTTCCACGTCAGCTGTTTGTTGTTGTTGTTGTTTACCTTATACACAGTTTCTCACGGGATCTCGCGGTCGCTGCCGTTACGGCCCGGTGGGAACCGACGCCGGGTAGAACGGAGCAAACCCGCGGCGGAGCCGTTCCGCGCCCGGTGGAAATCCCCAGTAAAAATGACGTGTGGGAGAACGCACGCACAGACCGTACAGCCGTGTTTCGACTACCACCGGGAAAGTCTCATGCCACACCCTCTCTAATGTCCGCCCACTCTGCGTGTCTCCACAACAAGTTAGCCCCCAGACTCTGGAGGTGACGTTTGGTTTTCGTCGTCGCTAACTGTGCACAACAAATGATCGTTAACAAAGCAGCATGGCTAATTGTAATGCACAGGGTCTCCGCTGATCATAAACATAGTGATCGTGAATTAACCGGCATCACTAACTGTGCACAGAGTGTCTGGTGCTTGTTGTAAACAAACAGAGATTGCTAAGTGAACACCTCCTGCAGCAGCAGCACATACACACTGTACTGCTACAGAGCTAACTGTTAGCCTGTTAGCACATACACACTGTACTGCTACAGAGCTAACTGTTAGCCTGTTAGCACATACACACTGTACTGCTACAGAGCTAACTGTTAGCCTGTTAGCACATACACACTGTACTGTTACAGAGATAACTGTTAGCCTGTTAGCACATACACACTGTACTGCTACAGAGCTAACGGTTAGCCTGTTAGCACATACACACTGTACTGCTACAGAGCTAACTGTTAGCCTGTTAGCACATACACACTGTACTGTTACAGAGATAACTGTTAGCCTGTTAGCACATACACACTGTACTGTTACAAAGCTAACTGTTAGCCTGTTAGCACATACACACTGTACTGCTACAGAGCTAACTGTTAGCCTGTTAGCACATACACACTGTACTGTTACAGAGATAACTGTTAGCCTGTTAGCACATACACACTGTACTGCTACAGAGCTAACTGTTAGCCTGTTAGCACATACACACTGTACTGTTACAGAGATAACTGTTAGCCTGTTAGCACATACACACTGTACTGTTACAAAGCTAACTGCCACTAACGGCGGCTCTTCTTAACGAGCCGGCCTCCGGCTCGTTAGCGGGTCGTTAAAAAGAGAGTAAGAGGGAGTCGCTGGATTTGTCTCCAGTCACTTTCTTGAAAAATAGTAATGACGTGGGTCTAAAGCACGCTCGCCAATGAGCCGCCTTCTTCTTCTCCGGCAGGCTATACGCTATCCACCGTAATGCTGCCCTCCCCGGTCATATCCAGATCTAACTAAGGGGTTTTTTTTTTGTTTTTTTTTAAAGATGATTAAACACCCAAAAAAATCCCGAGCCGGATTTCCGGCACCGTGCCGGAGGTCTTCAAGCCCTGCGTTCAGGAAGAACTCAGGACGCTCAAAGTGAAGTCGGATCAATGATAGGTATAATGGTTTTGCCAAAAATGCTTTCTGTTCGAGGCCAGGAATTCCAGTCTGTCCACCTCTGCTGTCACTGGAACAGGTGTCAGTTAATTCTGTTGATTGCTTTGATCTTTGATGTGATTACAGTTACAGATACACACACACACATGCGTGTAAGCGCTTACACTCCTCACACATGCATACACATGCTTCATACACGCGCACGCACGCACACACAGGTAACTTTATGCGATTTTCGCTACACACACACACACACACACACATTTTGAGGTTAAAGGGCATAGTTATAAATCTCTGAAGAATCTCATCATAGTGTACACACACCGGCAGTTGCCCCCGTGGCCCTTTAAAAATTTCCCCAGAGGAAATTTTCTAGTTGTCTTTTACTGTTTTAGATTGGCAATTAATAGAGATGTATTTATTTTATCTGTTTCAATATGTACTGTGTTTTGTAGTGTTTCTTAATAAATAGAGTAAAGAATGTGGTTTTAAAACAGTGGGGAGCAGCTCTGAAACCTGATATCTGGTATCAACTTCTGTCTCTCTCATAATGTTCATGTCCAACAAACTAGGAGAATAAATCTCATGTTCCTGTTCTGGTGTTCTGCAGTGCAGAGATCTGCTCTCATGTCTTGTGACAACCCGTCGACAATAACAGCTTATTCTTAGGTTGATAAATGAATTATCGCGTCAGTAGGATTTACTTCAGACGTTGTAATGTCGTTGCTATGACGACTGACACGAGTCAACGTTAGCTTCAGCTAACATTATAAGCAAATGTATCAGTGTTAGCAGCTGTTGGTAAACTAGACAGTGTTGGGGGCGGAGCTATGATCAGGAAGCTCCAGCGTGTCATTGATTTAAGACACGCCCCCAAAAAACAATCTGAAATGGAGAAAAACAGTTTCATGGTCTAACTCCAAGTCTTTTGACACGTTTCTGTTTTATGTTTTTTTTACATGGTAAAATGTGTTTTCATTCATATCTGACTTTACTTTAAATGTTCCAGAGCGACAGGTGATGGAGGCTCCTCCTACCGTGCTGTGATTGGTAGTTGTGGGCGGTGGGCGGAGCCTGGTCCTTGTAGAGTCCCAGCAGCGACAGCAGGGGGAGGAGCGTCTCGGCGTGACCCACCAGGATGGAGGCGGGCTCAGGAGGCGCATCAGTCGACCTGACGGAGTCAGTTACCTTGATTAAAACCATTTCCTGTGTTCCTTCAGAATAAGAGTCTGACTTCTAAACAGCCAAACATACTGAGATGATTTAGATTCATCAGGTTATAATCACAGAAAGTCAATATTTCATTACTCTGATCGACTTTAAATCTGTTCGGATGTTTTTTAAACCTCTGAAGCCAACAAACAGTTTCAAGGTGTTTTTTGCTGCCCACGGTGGCAAATATATATAATATATAAAATATAAATAAGTCCTGCAGCTCCATGGAAACAGCACCATGTAGAGCAGGGCTCTCAAACTCTAATGACCTGGGGGCCGACCAGGCAGTATCAAAATGACCAAAAAAAGACACAAATGACTGAAAAAATACTAAATTACTTTAAAAAAAAAGACACAAAATGACCAAAAAATACACAAAATTACCAAAAAGACACAAAATGACACAAAAAAAGACACAAAATTATTAAAAAAGACACAAAATTATTAAAAAAAGACACAAAATTACCAAAAAAGACACAAAATTACCAAAAAGACACAGAATTATTTAAAAAAAAGACACAAAATGACTGAAAAAATACTAAATTACTTTAAAAAAGACACAAAATTACCAAAAAATATACAAAATTACCAAAAAGACACAGAATTACCAAAAAGAGACACACAATTATTTAAAAAAGACACAAAATTATAAAAAAGATACAAATTATTTTAAAAGACACAAAATTACCAAAAAAGACACAAAATTACCAAAAAAGACACAAAATTATTTAAAAAAGACGCACAATTATTAAAAAAAAGACACAAAATTATAAAAAAGATACAAAATTATTAAAAAAAGACACAAAATTACCAAACCAAAAGTAATTAAAGGGAAGTGTGAACAACTCAAACATTGCACATTTGTGCAGAATAACAGTGATAATGATATAAATCATTAAATAAGAAAAACCAAAAGTTGAATTTCTCTTATTATTATTATTTTAATTATAAAAAATATAAAATTGAATCTATTAAACAACACTTTCCAAGTGTGACGCATGTTGGAAAAACAAAGGTTTGCTCCACATATTCTACATATTTACTATTTCTATGTTTCTCCTGTCCTCTCCTCTCAGCTCTGTGTAAACAGCCTCTCCTGTCCTCTCCTCTCTGCTCTGTGTAAACAGCCTCTCCTGTCCTCTCCTCTCTGCTCTGTGTAAACAGCCTCTCCTGTCCTCTCCTCTCTGCTCTGTGTAAACAGCCTCTCCTGTCCTCTCCTCTCTGCTCTGTGTAAACAGCCTCTCCTGTCCTCTCCTCTCTGCTCTGTGTAAACAGCCTCTCCTGTCCTCTCCTCTCTGCTCTGTGTAAACAGCCTCTCCTGTCCTCTCCTCTCAGCTCTGTGTAAACAGCCTCTCCTGTCCTCTCCTCTCTGCTCTGTGTAAACAGCCTCTCCTGTCCTCTCCTCTCTGCTCTGTGTAAACAGCCTCTCCTGTCCTCTCCTCTCTGCTCTGTGTAAACAGCCTCTCCTGTCCTCTCCCCTCTGCTCTGTGTAAACAGCCTCTCCTGTCCTCTCCTCTCAGCTCTGTGTAAACAGCCTCTCCTGTCCTCTCCCCTCTGCTCTGTGTAAACAGCCTCTCCTGTCCTCTCCTCTCTGCTCTGTGTAAACAGCCTCTCCTGTCCTCTCCTCTCTGCTCTGTGTAAACAGCCTCTCCTGTCCTCTCCTCTCTGCTCTGTGTAAACAGCCTCTCCTGTCCTCTCCCCTCAGCTCTGTGTAAATATATGATGATGTCACTGACCTGCGGGGACGTCCGGCCTTGTCCAGCGTCCTGAAGACGTGGTGGAAGAGAGGACAGCTGGACAGGCCGCTGATCACGTGACCGTGGGAGCGTTTCCAGTACTGCTTCAGGTCAGACTTGTACTCCAACACCTGCAGAAACACAAATATCTTTATTCATAAATATAAATATCTTTATTCATAACGGCTCAGAAATATGGTTTATTAAATCAATATCTTTATAATAACTGCTCAGGTGTGTGAAAAGTCTCTGGAGAGGGTTTTTTTTCAAAATGATCCACTTGAAAACTATATTATTTATCATCCAGTTGAAAAAATAAATATTAATCCAATCCCCTTTATTTATAGAGCATAATTTGATCAAACACAAGGTTTCCAAAGTGCTGCACAAACAATAAATACATAACACAATACAAAGAGATGTAGTAAACAATAGAACAGTAAGATGCAATGAGATAAAATAAATTAAAAATGGGATAAAAATAAATAAAATAAAATGTAAAATGTACTGCCCACACAAAATAAAATATGCATGAATACAATAAAAAAATAAAATCATAAAATCAACGAGAAGAGGTTTGGCTGCAACTAATGGTTGTGTTAATTATTTGTTATGAATATTTATTATATTTATTATTATAATTTATATAAAACATCAGAAAAAAAGTGAAAGAGTCAAAAGTTTATTCAAAATTAAAGATTAAAATGTGAAGATTTTATAATATTTAAGGTCTTCATTATTGATTTATTGTTCTGTATTTCTGATAAATCCAGCAGAGTGATTAAGATGATCTCAGGTCAGCTTCATATTTTCATTTGACATCAATAATTTAAGTTTATATATTTTGTTATATATTTAATCAATATCTTTATTATAAATGTATCATATGTGAGATGTGTTCTTAATGATCAGCATGAAAATCATATTTACGATGCGATAAAAAAATAAATATCAACAGTGTAACTAATGATTTCTTTCTTTTTCTGTGGATAATATATCAGAAAACAGAGAAAGTCTTCAGAAGTAAAGGACACACTGGAGAACAAGCTGAAATCTATAAATGTAAATATTTGATAGGTATTTCTGGAAGTTCTAATAAACCAAATAGACCAGATGATCTCAGGTGAGTTTCATATCAGATCAATTATTGAAGTTTCAATATATTTGATCAATATTAAGGTAAATATAAGAATCAGGTTGGACTCAATCTGAGCAGATAATCAATAAGAAATTATGTTAAATGATCAACTGACAAGCTGATTGATTGAGGAGCTGATTGATTGATTGAGGAGCTGATTGATTGATTGATGAGCTGATTGATTGATTGATGAGCTGATTGATTGATTGATGAGCTGATTGATTGATGAGCTGATTGGTTGAGGAGCTGATTGATTGATTGAAGAGCTGATTGATTGATTGAGGAGCTGATTGATTGATTGATGAGCTGATTGATTGATGAGCTGATTGGTTGAGGAGCTGATTGATTGATTGAGGAGCTGATTGATTGATTGATGAGCTGATTGGTTGAGGAGCTGATTGATTGATTGAGGAGCTGATTGATTGATTGAGGAGCTGATTGATTGATTGAGGAGCTGATTGGTTGAGGAGCTGATTGATGAGCTGATTGGTTGATTGATGAGCTGATTGGTTGAGGAGCTGATTGATTGATTGAGGAGCTGATTGATTGAGGAGCTGATTGATTGATTGATGAGCTGATTGGTTGAGGAGCTGATTGATTGAGGAGCTGATTGGTTGATGAGCTGATTGATTGATTGAGGAGCTGATTGATTGAGGAGCTGATTGATTGAGGAGCTGATTGATTGAGGAGCTGATTGATTGATTGAGGAGCTGATTGATTGATTGATTGATTGATTGATTGATTGATTGATTGATTGATTGATTGATTGATTGATTGATTGATTGATTGATTGATTGATTGATTGATTGATTGATTGATTGATTGATTGATTGATTGATTGATTGATTGATGAGCTGATTGGTTGAGGAGCTGATTGATTGAGGAGCTGATTGGTTGATGAGCTGATTGATTGATTGAGGAGCTGATTGATTGAGGAGCTGATTGATTGAGGAGCTGATTGATTGAGGAGCTGATTGATTGATTGAGGAGCTGATTGATTGATTGATTGATTGATTGATTGATTGATTGATTGATTGATTGATTGATTGATTGATTGATTGATTGATTGATTGATTGATGAGCTGATTGATTGAGGAGCTGATTGATTGGTTGAGGAGCTGATTGATTGATTGATTGATTGATTGGTACCTTAGCATCGTCCTCATTGAACAGGAAGCACCAGGGGGAGTGGACAGATTTGATTGACAGCTCGTAGGAACACAAGAAGAACGCTGCTTCCACCAGATCTACAGAGACACAGGGACACTTCATCAATATTCATATACCTCTAATATGAACTTTATTATAGCACAACTTTTTTTCTTTTAATCTAAAGTTCAAAGAATAATGTCTAAATATATATATATATATTTTTTTTTTAAATGTTTGTTAATCTGTGATAGTCAGCACAATGTAGAGCAGGGCTCTCAAACTCTAATTACCTGGGGGCCGTTCCAGGCAGAATCAAAATTACTCCAAAAAAAGACACAAAATTACTGAAAAAATACTAAATTACTTAAAAAAAAGAAACAAAATTACCAAAAATACACAGAATTACCAAAAAAAGACTCAAAACTATTAAAAAAAAGACACAAAATTACCCCAAAAAGACACAGAATTACCAAAAAAAAAAGACACAAAATTATTTTAAAAATAATAGGACCAGATTTGAGAAGAATGGGAACACGCCAGGCAAAAGCACCATATTTTTTCCACATGCTCTCTATCACTAGAGGTTTCAGTTTTTGGTAGGAGCCACTTCATCAAGATAGTGGATCAGAGATTGTAACCATATAAAGTCTATGAGAACCAGTATATCTTCCAATCCACTTAGAAGGTCAATCTGGGTGTCAAAATATACGTTTTCTGGGTCAAAGAATCATTTAAAGCTATTGAGAATCACCACAGAGAACTTTTACTTTTGATACTATGGGTACATTTAGCTGATAATACTAAATATTTATAATATATACAACTATATATACTACTATATAAATACTATATATATTTAATACTAAATACTATATATATCATGCACTTTCACTTAACTCTATGGAGTCTTGGGCTATTTTGTCCATTTTTAAATTCTTTTCATGTTTTTGTATGTCATTTTGTGTCTTTTTTGTCATTTTGTGTCTTTTTTTTAGTCATTTTGTGTCTTTTTTTGGTCCTTTTGTGTCTTTTTTAGTCCTTTAGTCCAACATAAAATGTGATTTTGAATCTTTTTTTAACTTTCTAAACACTATCATGCTCAATAAAGAATGTTAAATGTGTCAAATGTGACCAAAGGTGTCAAATCTACCATATAAGAGGGTTCCATCCAGTTCTATCATTTGATACTAAATCTATTTGAGCTTGTCTCCAGTTTTACTTGGTATATCATCATCAAACTGAAACTGGCCTCATGGAGTTTACAGCCAGAACTTTAGAGGTAAATGTACAGTAGGGCTCCACGCTGCTTTGTTTTATACTCTGATGGAGGCAACAAGTCTGATTATTTGGAGCTTTTAGAGACTCCACAGGGTTAATTTACATGTATGATCAATACAATAATCTGTTGATTGTAAAAGAAAAAGTAAAAAAAGTAGACAAGAAACATGCAAAGTGATGTAGTTTGTGTTCTTCATCAGTGTTTTTATGACACTGTGCTGTGACTGACTCAATGTTTCTGTGTGTCAGTGTTTTGGTAGATCTGGTCAACTGTCTTATTGTATTGTGTGCGTGTGTGTTTAGTTCCACTGTATGATTTTGAGCATGAAGTTAACTGTTTGGTGAATTGTGTGTTTCAGCTGTGATGTGTTAACAGTTTAGAAAAAGTTTTTATGGTTGTGACCAGCGGGTCCTATCGGTAGTATAGACTGTTGGTGCTATATCTCTATATATATTGTAATATATATATTATAATATATATCTCTCTATATATATGATAATATTACTAATATAATGAATAATATCTCTATATATATATTATAATATTAATAATATAATATATATCTCTCTATATATATGTATGATAATATTAATAATATAGTGAGTGTGACCTGGCGTGAGGCGGTGGTGAGGAAGGCCCAGCCTGTCGGCCATCCTCTTCCTCAGGGCCTCCATCTCCTCTCCGTGTTTGAACTTGTCGACCTCCAGCAGCGCCGTGCGGTTCTTCTCCACGCCCTCCACGTAACCACGGCAACGCTCGAAGAAACGCATCAGCTCGTCGTCCACCTGGTGGCGGTACTGCGGCGCTGCACACACACACACACACACACACGATCCTATTACTATTACTAACAATTATCAAGTATTTCTATTGTGATTAAATATCTGTATTTCATACAGTGTGTACTGGTATGAGTACTTTTACTGTAGTGAAGAACCGGAATACTACTCAGTTCATTTCATTTCAGAAATACTTAAATAATGTAATATTTTTTTTTATTCAGTAGTTGAATGGTCATTATTTTAGAAATATTTCAACAATATAATTATTTTCAGTAATATTATAATAATTTTAGTAATTATTTTGCAATCTTTTAACAATTATGATTGGATTATTTCCACTGATTATCTTTAATTTAAAATGATTAAAATATTACTGAATATATTATGTTAAATTGTTTAAATCCTCCTGAAAATAACTCAAATTAAATTGTTGAAATGCTACGAATGACATAAAGTTATTAAAATATCACTGAAAATATAACAGTAAAAAAACAATTACATGATTTTATGTTATTCAGATATGACTGAAATTAATGATATTAATTAAAAGTTTAATTAAAAAGATTTTTTTTTGGGTTACATTGTTAAAATCCTCCTGAAAATAATTAAATTAAAATTGTTGAAATATTACAACAACAAAAAGTTATATTAAAGTATTGAAATATTACTGAAAAAAGTTGTATATTAATTTAAATAACTTAACATAATTATTTATATAAAGTTATACATAAAGTTATTATGAAATTATTTTTAGAAATATTTCAGCACTTATACAGTATATTTCCAGTAATATTTGAATAACTTCGTATATTTATTTCCAGTAATATTTGAATAACTTCATGTGTTTATTTCCAGTAATATTGGAGTAGTGTGAGCAGAATCTTCCCAGTAGTGTTTTAATAATGTTGTGTGGTTCCCAGTAACTGACTGGTGTGGCCCCAGTAGTGTTAGAGTCAGTGTGTGGTTCCCAGTATTCCCAGTAACTGACTGGTGTGGCCCCAGTAGTGTTAGAGTCATTGTGTGTGTGGTTCCCAGTATTCCCAGTAACTGACTGGTGTGGCCCCAGTAGTGTTAGAGTCAGTGTGTGGTTCCCAGTATTCCCAGTAACTGACTGGTGTGGCCCCAGTAGTGTTAGAGTCAGTGTGTGGTTCCCAGTATTCCCAGTAACTGACTGGTGTGGCCCCAGTAGTGTTAGAGTCATTGTGTGGTTCCCAGTATTCCCAGTAACTGACTGGTGTGGCCCCAGTAGTGTTAGAGTCATTGTGTGTGTTCCCAGTATTCCCAGTAACTGACTGGTGTGGCCCCAGTAGTGTTAGAGTCATTGTGTGGTTCCCAGTATTCCCAGTAACTGACTGGTGTGGCCCCAGTAGTGTTAGAGTCATTGTGTGTGTTCCCAGTATTCCCAGTAACTGACTGGTGTGGCCCCAGTAGTGTTAGAGTCAGTGTGTGGTTCCCAGTATTCCCAGTAACTGACTGGTGTGGCCCCAGTAGTGTTAGAGTCATTGTGTGTGTGGTTCCCAGTATTCCCAGTAACTGACTGGTGTGGCCCCAGTAGTGTTAGAGTCATTGTGTGTGTTCCCAGTATTCCCAGTAACTGACTGGTGTGGCCCCAGTAGTGTTAGAGTCATTGTGTGTGTTCCCAGTATTCCCAGTAACTGACTGGTGTGGCCCCAGTAATGTTAGAGTCATTGTGTGGTTCCCAGTATTCCCAGTAACTGACTGGTGTGGCCCCAGTAGTGTTAGAGTCATTGTGTGTGTTCCCAGTATTCCCAGTAACTGACTGGTGTGGCCCCAGTAGTGTTAGAGTCATTGTGTGTGTTCCCAGTATTCCCAGTAACTGACTGGTGTGGCCCCAGTAGTGTTTGAGTCAGTGTGTGGTTCCCAGTATTCCCAGTAACTGACTGGTGTGGCCCCAGTAGTGTTAGAGTCATTGTGTGTGTGGTTCCCAGTATTCCCAGTAACTGACTGGTGTGGCCCCAGTAGTGTTAGAGTCATTGTGTGTGTGGTTCCCAGTATTCCCAGTAACTGACTGGTGTGGCCCCAGTAGTGTTAGAGTCATTGTGTGTGTTCCCAGTATTCCCAGTAACTGACTGGTGTGGCCCCAGTAGTGTTAGAGTCATTGTGTGTGTTCCCAGTATTCCCAGTAACTGACTGGTGTGGCCCCAGTAATGTTAGAGTCATTGTGTGGTTCCCAGTATTCCCAGTAACTGACTGGTGTGGCCCCAGTAGTGTTAGAGTCATTGTGTGTGTTCCCAGTATTCCCAGTAACTGACTGGTGTGGCCCCAGTAGTGTTAGAGTCATTGTGTGTGTTCCCAGTATTCCCAGTAACTGACTGGTGTGGCCCCAGTAGTGTTTGAGTCAGTGTGTGGTTCCCAGTATTCCCAGTAACTGACTGGTGTGGCCCCAGTAGTGTTAGAGTCATTGTGTGTGTTCCCAGTATTCCCAGTAACTGACTGGTGTGGCCCCAGTAGTGTTAGAGTCAGTGTGTGGTTCCCAGTATTCCCAGTAACTGACTGGTGTGGCCCCAGTAGTGTTAGAGTCAGTGTGTGGTTCCCAGTATTCCCAGTAACTGAC
>NC_081537.1:33927611-33970111 GCF_030273125.1 Centropristis striata | reverse complement strand
ACAAAAAATACAGAATTTCAGTACTTTTTTTACATTTATTTTTAGTATCTTAATTATTTTTACTAACATTTTAGTGCCTTATACTTATATATTTTAAAGTAAAATTTAAATAATTTCAAATAATTATTTTCTGTAATGTTTCACCAGTTTGACTGGTTTAAGTATTATTTCAAGAATTAAATGTAATAATTTCCAGTCTTATTTAAAAATTAAAGATAAGTTTTTTCAGTAAAACTTTTCCCATTTTAAAGAAGCAATGTGGCTGGCATATTAAAGTAATATCTAAATTACAAAAAATAAAGAATTTCAGTACTTTTTTTACATTTATTTTTAGTATCTTATAATTGTTTTTAGTAACTTTTTAATCTTTTTACTTTTATTTTAAGTAAAATTTAAATAATTATTTATAATAAGTATTATTTTAAGAATTAAAAGTAATAATTTCCAGTCATATTTAAAAATTAAAGATAAGTATTTTCAGTAAAACTTTTCCCATTTTAAAGAGTAATATCTAAGTAATATCTAAATTACCAAAAAATGAAGAATTTTAGTACTTTTTTACATTTATTTTTAGTAACATTTTAGTGCCTTTTACTTGTATATTTTCAGTAAAATTTAAATAATTTCAAATAATTATTTTCTGTAATATTTCACCAGTTTGACCGGTTTAAGTATTATTTTAAGAATCAAAAGTAATAATAATAATAATAGTCATATTTAAAAATTAAAGATAAGTATTTTCAGTAAAACTTTTCCCATTTTAAAGAAGCGATGTGGCTGGCATATTAAAGTAATATCTAAATCACAAATTACTTTTTTTACATTTATTTTTAGTATCTTAATTATTTTTAGTAACATTTTAGTGCCTTTTACTTATATATTTTTAAGTGAAATTTAAATAATTTCAAATTAATTAATTATTTTCAAATTAAATAATTAATTAATTAATTACATTTTCAAATTAATTAATTATTATTAATTATTATTAAATAATTATTTTCTGTAATATTTCACCAGTTTGATCGGTTTAAGTATTATTCTAAGAATTAAAAGTAATAATTTCCAGTCATATTTAAACATTAAAGATAAGTATTCTCAGTAATATAATATTTCCAGTAATATTATTATTTATTTAGTGAGCTTAACATGCAGTATTTGGACCAGTATTTCCGGTGTCCCGGTATTTCCGGTGTCCCGGTGCTCACCGTCCATGTCCTCGGTGTACCACATGTCCCAGCGGCTCTGCAGCCCCTGCAGCCAGGCGGCGGAGCCCCCGGAGCCCCCGGGGCCGCGGCCCGCCTCCCTCCGGACCAGCTCGCTCAGCCTCTGGATCCTGCGGATGTTCTTGAGGGTCGGGTACCGGCTGCCGTGCCTGATGACGGCGGTCAGGTGCACCGGGGCGCAGCGCTCGGCGGGCGGCGGCTTCAGCACCGAGCCGTTAACGGACAGCGGGTCCCGCAGCAGCCGCGGGTTCACCTCCTCGTACCGGGTCTTCGTGCCGAAGTAGGCGGCGATGTGCGGGATGTCCCGGGCCGGCGGAGAGCAGCCGGCCATGCGGGGCAGCAGCAGGCTGAGCGCCGCCAGCAGAGAACCGGAGAACATGGCGGCGGCCCGGACTCTAACAACCCGCCGCTCTGTTTGCTTTGTTGATGTTCCGGGTTCAGCTGACCTTTGACCTCTCTGTCGGTCCACACAAAAACATTCCCGGAGTTTCTTAATCGACGACTTTTTCATAAAACTACAATTTATAACAACAGAATGCAAATATAAATATACATATGTAGTTCCTATAGTATCTATAATGTGCATTAGGTCGCTACACATCACCAGTTTGACCTCATTTAGCTTAAAAAACAAAACAAAACACGATAACATTCGACTTCCGTTAAATAAACAGCTTCCGTTCAAAGCTTCTACTCCAAAATAAAAGCCGAAACGCGCATATCCACTCCCGTTCTTTATTTTCAAAATAAAAGCTTATGATCAAAGGCTTCATCTGAAAGTATTCATTTATAAATGTAACAAATAGAAAAATCAAAGTGAACAGCAAACAGCAGCATGTGACAAATAATATAATAAAAAAACACAATGCTGCTAATTATACTAACTTGAACATTAATAATGACATTATTATTATTTTTATTTGTAGTACTAGTACAACTTCTGTGACTTCACTACTACAACTCCCAAAATAATGCTGGTACTACTTACACTCAGGGTTGGAAGACCTTTACTATTACTATACTATTCTATGTACACTGTAAAAGTAATCCATTACAAGTAAAAGTCCCTTTTTTCAATCAAGTATTACCTTCTCACTGTTTTAACTACTTTCTAAGAAGTCCACTAGCAGTGGTTCCTAACCTGAGGGGTCAGGCCCTCCAAAGGGTCACCAGATGTGGTTGTGAGATGATTAAGAAAAGAAGAAAAGGAAACTGATTCACTAATATGCTTTAACTTTCAGGTCTTTGCTCTCTTCTTTGATTTTTAGGGAACCATTGATCATTTATGATTATATAATCACATCATCTGTTATATATAACAATAATTAAAATAAATTAAGTTAAGATCCTCCTGTAATATAGGCAATAATAATAAGGCATAAACATAGACAAACAACAAGTCTGAATTGTGTGTTCACTATGTAGTTGGACTGCAGTTATACTGGAAACCAGTGCTGGAGTTGTTCCATTGTGATTTCCCTCATTGGTTCACATGGAGAAACTGTGCTTGGATGTTGTAGCAGTTAGTTTGAGCTCATCGTGTTTTTTTACAGTAACATCCTATCGCACAGAAAAGGAAACTTGCTCCCAGTCCCAGAACAGCTCCTCCCACTGGGAGACTGATGGTATCGGACTGCAGCTCTGTAGAGAGACACGAAGACAAACATTAAAAACGAGTAAAAAAACAAGCATCGAGTTCAGCGTTACACTGGTCTCCATCTTGTTTGTGATACAGGAAGCAGACCATATTTGGACTGTGGAGGAGGAGAGGGATCTGATCACTGACTACAGCCTCTCTACACCTCAACCTGACTGAGAGAAGCTGCTGATAATTACTGTTAGCATTAGCTGGAGCATTAACTGGGATGTTAGTTTTGGCTAGCAACAAACAAAAACAAAATGTATCTTTCTGACCTCATAAAACTGAGCAGCGACTCCTTGGAGTGTCTGTTAGTCCAACCAAACACTGAACAAGACATTTAATGGACAAAACGTTCAAATAAACTGTCATTAAGTGAAAATACAGTGAAAGGGTCAAAGTTATGAGACCAAACCGGGTCTTAGTGACCTGTCAATCAAAGGTAGCCCCGCCCCAAATCATACGGTTCTTTATCTTCTATTTTCTTCTAAATGGGGCCATTATTAGAACTATTGACATCAAATTGTCTTGAAGAAGATTTTTTACTAGTGATTGAGACCATAATGTTGTCCTGAAAAAATCCTGAGGTAATAAATCAAGTGAGAAGTTTTCTCGACAGCCGCCGTCAGCGCCCCCTGTTGGAATATTTGGCAAAATGCAGCTTAAGGCACTTCCTGGTTTGCCTCCCTGCTCAGACCAGGAGGTTGCCGCCTGGTAAACATGCACTGAAGAAAAGCAGAATATTGGGCAAGAAACTAGCTGGGTTTATCAGATTGCTCATAATCTGATAATGGGTTTCATCCAATCAAGAATATTTGTTTATGCAATTTACAACTGTGTGCATGTAAAAGTGTGATCACAAACACTTACGGAGTCGCATCACATGCGGCTCTTGCAGCCCGGCATGCTCCACCATGCAGCTGACATCTTGCCCTGTGTTTGGCGGGAGCTCCAGGCGAGAGTGGATCTGGTAACGCCACGGCCCGCCAGGCATCTCTGTGACGACCACACCTGGAGGGTCAGGTATGACTTTGCCGTCCAGCTGCCAGGTCAGTGTGATCTGGCGGGGGTAGAAGTCGTAGGCGCTGCAGACCAGAACCTCAGAGTCTCCGCCGCCGACAGAGCTGGCTGACCTCAGCCTGCTGACCGGAGGAACTGCAGGATGTAAACACAGTCAGCTGTATTATTGTTTACTGTAAAATTGACCTGGCTACAGCTGCACTTTTAAGATTTCATGCTCAAACAGATGTGATTGTACTGAGGGCCACTTCAAGGGAGGGTGAGGGCCGTATGCGGCCCCCGGGCCTCCAGTTGCCCATCCCTGATCTAGCTGGTATATTATCGGTAATATTTGGATAAATTAATATTATTTTAATGTATAATTTTAGTAATTTTATATAATTATTTTTTATGTATCATTTTAGTGATTTTAAATAATTCTTTTCTGCAATATTCTAGCAGGTTGGCCAGTATATTCTTATTAATTGATATATTATAGTATATTTTTGGTTGGTCA
Organism: Centropristis striata; assembly: GCF_030273125.1. NCBI lineage: Eukaryota > Metazoa > Chordata > Actinopteri > Perciformes > Serranidae > Centropristis > Centropristis striata. The sequence continues at coordinate 33,965,733 of NC_081537.1, read as the reverse complement.
GACTGACCTGCTTTGTCCTGACTGGCTTTCAACACCAGAGCACTCTGGACTTTGCAGTAGAAGTTCAGGTCCTGTCTCCTGACCGCCAGGAAGTGAGGATTATTATTAACTTCGTTTGCAAACTGGAGTCCGTATTGAGTAAATCCTACCACCTTCTCCGTGGAGCTGTTGTACAGGGCCTGCAGACGCCCGTCGTACTGGTACTGAATGGAGTACTGCAGGTCGTTCTGCCAGAACTGGCACGTCTTCAGGATGTGGAAGTACTTTCCATCTGAAACATAAAAGAAACATTAAGTAACATTAATTTTACATTTTTTCATCTATATCTTTATTTATTTATTTCTACCTATGTCATTTTTCGTCCTTCATACTGATACACTAGCCTGGTATACCCAGACTGCCTTGCGTGCTAGAATTTCATTTTGAACCTCCATCCAGTCTGGAAACCAGAGAGGATTCTTAGCCCTGTTTTAGGGATCCAATCACAGAGCGGGGAGGGACGGCAAGACGATGACGCGTACTACTCGGCAGACGGAAGCTTGTAGTTTTCTTACGGATCCAACATGGCTGCTGCAGACGCGAAACTCTCTTTAGCTGTAGATGGTGTTTTAAATAGTTTAGAGCGAAAGTTGAAAGGCGAAAGGTCTCTGGGGGCTCCGCTGAGATCACCGGCGTTATGGTAGCGGGGCTAGTAGCGGTAGCGCTACGTTAGCGGTAGCTATTAGCCCCGCTACCGTAACGCCAGTGATCTGGCTCCGAGCCGGGGGACAGCAGAGCCCCCAGAGACCCGCAGCAGCTTGTTTATTGCCCATAAAATCAGTGGATGTGTGTGGCTGAATGACATGAGGGGGAATAAAGCGTGAAAATAAATAATCTTGCAGAAAGCGAGAACTGGAGAAGCAAAGCAGCAGCAACACTCTCTCACAGACACACACACAACAAACATCCATCTCTGTAGCTCTACTACGTCATCTGGTATAACTGATCTGATTGGCTAAGAGCTACCTACAGACGCTTTGATAGACATTCTAAGCGTCCAATAAACGGCTCCGGAGGATCGTAAACCACACCTCCTCTACGGAGAAATGAACGGCTGGTTTCCAGACTCAGGACGAGATTATCTTAGATGGGCCCCCGCGCCCAGATCTCTCCTTTTCTCTTGTTGTTCCTCTCCTCTCCTCTCCTCTTTCTTTATAAGACATGACTAAATGTGCAGCTATTTACCCTGCAGATTATGAGTGTATATTTTGAAATAAGGGGCTAATTCCCATCTTTCAAGTATAATATCCCTGATTTACAAAAACCTTTTTTGCAGATAGCCTATTTGTGCAATGAGCTTTATGTATCTATTTTATTCTTTAAAATAAATTAAATATTAATTAAAACATTGCAAGCAAAAACATTCTCTCCTGTTCCTCTCCTCACATCTCTCTGTGACAAGAGACAATAATGGTTAAGATTAACAAACTACACATGCGCTGTTGCTAAATACACTCTTCATATGTATTGGAATTCTGACACTAGCAGGAAAATAACTGACTAAATAAATAAACTATAAATGACTCTCTCTCTCTCTCCCTCCTCTCCTCCCGCATCACTCTCTCTGTCACCTGACAGCTGCTGGATCTCTCCCCTCTCTGTCTCATCCTCTCTGACGGAGCTACCAAACTTAGTTTCTGTCAAAGATAACGTGTTGTGTCAGGCTTTCATACAAGCTAATGGACGTTAACATTAGAGCGAGCTTGTTAGGTGACGTCACAAGGCTGTAAACATTGGCTGCGCTGTTTCTTACCTTGCTCTACGTTCACTTTACTAGTCCCAGCTTCACCTCACCACCTTTTTAAAAAATATTTGTTCATAAAATAAGGCCTCCATTTTCTTCTTCTCGTCTTCTCTTTTCTTTCCGTTTCTGAGCACCGGACTTGTGTTTACAGGACATTTTGAGCGAACTTCAACATCAAAGTTTGATCAGTGGGGGGGGGGGGGTTCTTGACCACTAGTTCAAGGACAATTAGGAAGAAAATAAATAAAAAGCTTTTAACTCAAATAAATATTACTATAATATTTATTTATTTATATTTATTTTATATAATTATAATTTGTATTATTTATTTATATCTATTTATTTATAGTAATATTAATATTACTATAATAATAGTTCTGGGCCCCCCCTACCCTGGGCCCGGGACAGCAGACCCGTTTGTCCCCCCCTATCGGCGGGCGTGCCCAGCCAGACTAGATCAATTTTGTGATTAGCTATGGTGATTAGTCTGGTGTTAGCCAGGCTACTGATACACACAAACATCAGGACAAATGTGAGCCTCTGAACACTTTCTGTTTCTCTATAACTATTGTTTCTGTTTCTCTATTCTCAAATATTCAGGAATAAATGAGCAGCAATAAGAGTTAAAGAGTTAAAGAGCTGAGAACACCGATCAGGTGTGTGGCTGCAGTGAAATAAACAGTTTGTTTGTTGTTGTTTTACCTGTTTGCTGATGAAGTAAAACGAGCACAAGCAGCAGACGTTGTTGGTCCATGTTCAGCCTGACAAAACAGAAAGTGGGACTTCAACGGACTTCAACCAATCAGGGCACATCTTGGACAAAGCGTCACCTGTTGATAAGATGAAATTCACTTCCTTGCCTGGCCACACAACTGCATCTACATTTTTTGATTTTATTCAAAGAGCATAAAATAAACAAATAAAAACATGGATTTTGTTTTAATGTATTTTTGTGCATAGACAATAAGTCAAGCATAAATTACACACAATGTTAACAAAATAATCTGAATTATCTTTAGAAGCATTTTTAAAAAAAAGGCCCGATTATAATATTTGCTGGCTAAGCTGAAAGTGCAAATGCCTGTAAATACCACCTAAAATGTTTACCATGACATTTTGGTATAATTTTATTGAGCACAACCTCGCCTATATGACCTGATAATTATTTTTTCACTTTGATTTACTGAATTTACAGTTTGAACACAAAAATACACACACAAAACATAAAATCTGATTTTGAAAATGATGTTGATTTTTTTTCAGGAACACAATCATGCTCAATGAAGAGGATAACATCTATGTTTTCATACTGAATATATTTGACCTTATCTCTGGTTTTACTTGGCCGATCATCATCAAACTAAATTGGCAATGAGTTTCAGTTCTGTAGAGGGAGTTGACAGCGTGGCGTCATCAAGAAGTCATGCGCCGGCGCTTTCGTGGAATCCAGTGGGCTAAACACATGATTTCTGTCACACCGTGGTGAGGTCTTGGGTTTTTTATGTTTTGGTCTCGTCACTGCTTTTATTTTGAAAAGTAACTCTCCTCTCATTTCAGATCACCTGCCCCTCCCTGTGTGTGTCACCTGTCTGAGTTTCTCCCCTAATTACCAATTGTGTTCACCTGGTGCTCCCTCCCTCATGTGTTAAATAGTCCGTGTCTCCCTTGTCCTGTGCCAGTGTGTCGTTTTTTCGTCTCGCCAGCATTTCCACAGTTCTTGTCATCGCCACAGTCATCTGCCTTGCTTCGTTTTCAAGTTGTTCTCCTCGTAAGAGTGATTTTCTTTTTGTAAATTTTCACAGCTTAGCTGCTCCCTTAGTTTGTTAGTTGTTTAGATTGCCTTTTGTTTTTCCTCGTTAAGAGTGATTTTGAGTTATTTAGTTTTTCTCCCTTAGATTGTTCCTCCATTTTACGGAGTGATTTTAGTTTAGTCTTTTTCCCTGTTAGGTTATTTTCCTCCCTTTTGGAGCGCCTTTTGTTTATTAGTATTTTAGGTTGTCCCTTTTTTCCCCCCTCCCCTAGTCTAGTTGTTTGTTCCTTATCCCGTAGAATAGTTTGCCCTGAGTTTCAGGATAGTCAGGAGTTTTGTGTTTTTCCCTCTTTGTAGGGATTATTAGTGTTATGGTCTTCTAGACTATTAATGTTCATAGCCTTTTTGTTTCCTCTGTTCGGGGAGTTCCTCTTGCTGACTAAGTGCCTAAATAAAGTGCTTTTGACATACTCTGATTTATCTCTGCGTCTGAGTCCTGCTTCGAGCCCAGCCTGACAATTTTATTATTATCTATTACCTGTATTATTGGATTTAAAATAAATAAATAAAAAAAAAAACAATGTGTTGATATAGAATCACTATGTTTTCATTTTTTAAAGAATGTGGATTCAGAACAGTGGGAAGTGATGTAAGATATTTAATATTTTCTTTGATCAGATCATCTGATACTAACACATGAAACAGCTTATCGTAAACCTAAAATTAATCATCATATTGGTAAAGCACATCATATTATCGCATGTCACACAATTATCCTGAAGTCTGCTTCATCCATCAGTCTCAGGAGTCTCCTAAAGCGACCCGTTGGTATGCAGCCCGCCAGCAGTCCAGCAGCTGCTTCCGAAGGGAGGGCTGAGCAGAGAGGACCAAGAGGAAGACTCCAGCTATGAAACAGACGAGCCCCAGAGACAGACAGAGCCATGCTGCTGCAGAGGCTGCAGGCCTGACAGGCAGCGCTGAAACAGAAACGTTCAGGTCCTTAACAAATAAAACTCAACTATGAGAGATAAATCATCTAGAGTTATTGAATTATTATTATTGATGCTTTTATGTAAGCAGCGGTTTAATTTTGTAAAGACAGGGCTTATTTTAACTACTTAATATGACTTGTAACTTCTGAAAATCATTATAAATTTATTATGTTTTTCATGTTAAACATAACTGAAACGAAATTAAAGCTGCCAGCTAAATGAAGTGGAGTAAAAAGTAGTTTGGTGTTTTTTATTTTGTGTCTGAAATTCATACCTTTATCATAAAACTGCAGCTTTTTCTGTGTGTTTTGGCAGAAACTGTAATCAGGCATGACTCTGCATGATGTCCCAGTAAATTGCATTTTCTCAACATTCTTTTAAATAAAGCTGTATAAAAAATAAGAACGTCCCACAATACATGTTCCTGAATGTGAACCTTGGATGTCAACAGCACAATATGTTTAATAAACCCGCCTCACCCCATGTTGAGTTGGCTGGGCGGCTCAGGGCTTGATGCTGCACGCTGCAGCCATGAACATCTCCTGTCTCTGGACGGACCGAGAGGCTGGCCAGCTGACTGAAGGTCCCGTCGCTCTCAGGGATCAGGTTGCTGAGAGCCACACCTTCTGTCACCTGAACACCATTCCTAGTCCATACGACACTGATGTCGGGGGGGTAGAAGCGGCTGATGTAACAGTAAAGGGTGTTCTCCTCCCCCGGCTCCTCCTCCTCCCAGGGGTAGATGAGTATCGTCGGGGCTTTTAGAAAGAGAAGGACATGGTTTGTTAAGACAACAAATCACCCTATAGACCAATTTACTGGTTGCAAGCATTGATGGGGAGATTTGTGGGAGGCGGAGCCTAACTGATGTGACAGGTAACGGACCCAAAATGGCATTAAATGGCCAAAGTTTGAGTTGCTGGAAATGTTTTTGTATCTTGTGAAAAGGCCCAATGTCTAAAGCAGAGAAACATTTGGGGGAAGACCACTCTCTTGACGCTTTGTGTTCATCTCCAGGACCTTGAATACAAAGATTTATTTGACAAAGGTTTTTTGTGTTATGGACTGAGGTACTGCTACTACTATGTATGTAAAATGTTAAGATTATATGTATATATATGGTGGCAGAACCCCATAGGGAAAAAACTGCAATTAACGAAGAATTAAGGGGGAAATGATGTCTTGCTAACGGTGGCGTAAAATGCTAAAGGTGATTGATAAAATTGCTTAACCAGCTCAGGCATCTGATGACTGGTGGGACAAAACACGCCACTGGCAAGTACCAGTACTGGTACATACAACCCTACAATGCTCCTAGCACTTTTATGAACATTGCATCTTAAAATCTCTCCAAAGCCACCAGACTCCACTGACAGAAACAATTTTCAAAGGAGTTGTTGGTCTGCTGCTGCCTTGATCTGTTATTAATCTGTTAATGTTTTAAAGGGTTAGTTTAGATTCACCAAAGTCCATTAATTCTCTAAAAAATGCAAACTTTCTCCTATTGACAGATTAAAATCAGTCAAGAAGTTTCTTAACTTATGAAGACTCAAGATCATAAAAAGCCCTTCGTGCTAAATGTGTTGTCCAGGAGACACACAATGACTAAACCAAAGAATGTGTCCTCTCTTTACCTTTTTCTTCAGTGGGACTCTTTTCGATCTTCATAGCTTTAGCAAGATAGTATTTATGTAGTCTCTCTCTGCTAACAAGAGCAAGGATGTAAAACCGAGGTGAGAGGACATCTTCCAGCTCCTCCAGCAGGGGCGCCGTCCAAACTGCTTTGCCATTTTTGAAGTCAGCGTATAACATCTGGTCTCCATTCCAGTGTATCTGGACCTGACCATCACCGGACTCAGAGCAGCCGTAGAACATTGTCGCTTCATGAAGAACTAGGTCATGAAAACACAAAAAGCAGGTTTTAGGGTTTAGATCTCTGGCACTCCTTCATCACTGTGAATATTCTCCACCAGCGGGAGCTCTATAGTATATTACTAGCCTTCAGCCGCCGTATGAAGTCCTGGAGGCAGCCAATGCTGGATGCTGATGGCAGCCAGTCTCAGTCACAACTAGTCTGATAGCGACACATTAAGGTCGCTTTCACTCATGGTGGAAAGTCTTTGGTCTTTGTGTTTGGACCCGGTGTGATTCACTTGGTGTGATTCAATGGTGAAGTTGCAGGCGGCTGTGGCTCAGTTGGTAGAGTCGGTTGGCACCCAACCGAAGGGTTGGTGGTTCGATCCCTGACCATCACAGCCTACATGCCGAAGTATCCTTGAGCAAGATACTGAACCCCAAATGTCTCCTGATGCTGCATTCATCGGTGTGTTAATGAATTCCCAATGGTGGCAGGTGGGACCGTTTAGGGTAGCCTCTGCCACCAGGATGAATGTGTGTGTGAAAGGGTGAATGAGCGCAGTCTGTAGTGTAAAGAGCTTTGAGTGGTCGGAAATCGACTAGAAAAGCGCTATATAAGTGCAGGACCATTAAGTGCAGGTCCATTTGCAACATTGTTGAATTTTTAATTTGCTTTGCTTTGCTTTCCACACTGTGCTTTGTCAAGTACACCAAGCATCGTGGACAAATGTCACACTGTTGATGTTGTCCTTCGTCCATTTGACAAAACATGTGAGGGAAAAGCTGCCACATTTTCAAAGCAAGTTGCGGACTACAGTGCATTGTTTGTTTGAGCATTCACACCAGCCCCATTGGGGGCATTCACACCTGAGCCGCTTGAAATGAACTCTTGTGCATTTTGTCGGATATTCTGTTCAATAGACGAGGACATTTGTTTATAATGCTTGATGCACTTGATAAAGCACAGTGTGGAAGCAAAGCAAACCAAATGAAAAATTCAACAGTGTTGCAACTTCACCACCGAATCACATCAAGTCCACCAGATGTGAAAGCGACCTTACGCCTGGATTCCACTGGATGCGTAACGGCTGCAGATCCGTCGTCGGAGCCGTTACGCACCCATTATAATCAATGTGTGAGATTCCACCGACTGCAGATCCGCTGCGTAATGAGTCCGACAACGCAGCGCCATCCGACAGCCCTCCAACACTGGAGCAGAGCTTCTATTTTTGGTGGACGACGGAGCACGACGCATGAATTCAGCACAGAGCAGATCGTTCGGGACAGGAAGTCGTGCACAGACACAAAATAAAACACCGGTATATTTTCAAAATAAAATACCTCGGGTTCGCTAACGAGGCCGGCTTGTTAACTAGCCGGCCTCGTTAGCGCTCGTTAAGACGGAGTCGCTGGATTTGTCTCCAGTCATTAACGAGGAGATGTTGATTATCTTCCAGTTATATCAATTGATTAGGCGTGAATTCGCGAGATCCCGTGCGTCCTCGGGACTCTGCTGTCCGCAACAGCTCCGACACAGACGGATCCGGTGGGTGTTGACGGACTGCGTAGATACGCAGCCGTTGCGGACAGACCCCTGTCGGAGTCGTTACGCATCCAGTGGAATCCAGGCGTTAGTGTCTGTATGACATGCACCAGGCTTTCCATTCATGTTTATGTAAACACATACACAGCATTATTAGACACTTTGAATAAATTACATCATACAAAGAGTGAGAAGTTTCATTTAGGGTGAGGGTGGTGGTGGATGGGTCAAATCAACTTCGACTGTGACCTGGAGTCCAGAGTTCATGTCCTATATGAAACCAAAGCCCCTTTCATAGTGCGGTCCAACAAATGTTTCGCTATATTGCCGGAAAGATCTGTGCTGGCTTTTTGCCTTAGGGCGTTCATAGCGATCCTGTGAAGGCGTGACATCATGCTGTTTCATAGTGCAGGAACAAGGTGGGAGGAGACTTAGTCAGAGCAGCAGCAGTGCTGTGCTGTAGCACAGTGCTAACAGGCTAACAGTTAGCTCTGTAGCAGTACAGTGTGTATGTACTAACAGGCTAACAGTTAGCTCTGTAGCTGTACAGTGTGTATGTGCTAACAGGCTAACAGCTCTGTAGCAGTACAGTGTGTATGTGCTAACAGGCTAACAGTTAGCTCTGTAGCAGTATAGTGTGTATGTGCTAACAGGCTAACAGTTAGCTCTGTAGCAGTACAGTGTGTATGTGCGAACAGGCTAACAATTAGCTCTGTAGCAGTACAGTGTGTATGTGCTAACAGGCTATTAGTTAGCTCTGTAGCAGTACAGTGTGTATGTGCTAACAGGCTAGCAGTTAGCTCTGTAGCAGTAGTGTGTATGTGCTAACAGGCTAACAGTTAGCTCTGTAGCAGTACAGTGTGTATGAGCTAACAGGCTAGCAGTTAGCTCTGTAGCAGTACAGTGTGTATGTGCTAACAGGCTAGCAGTTAGCTCTGTCTGTAGCAGTACAGTGTGTATGTGCTAACAGGCTAACAGTTAGCTCTGTAGCAGTACAGTGTGTATGTGCTAACAGGCTAGCAGTTAGCTCTGTAGCAGTACAGTGTGTATGTGCTAACAGGCTAGCAGTTAGCTCTGTAGCAGTAGTGTGTATGTGCTAACAGGCTAACAGTTAGCTCTGTAGCAGTACAGTGTGTATGTGCTAACAGGCTAACAGTTAGCTCTGTAGCAGTACAGTGTGTATGTGCTAACAGGCTAGCAGTTAGCTCTGTCTGTAGCAGTACAGTGTGTATGTGCTAACAGGCTAACAGTTAGCTCTGTAGCAGTACAGTGTGTATGTGCTAACAGGCTAACAGTTAGCTATGTAGCAGTACAGTGTGTATGTGCTAACAGGCTAACAGTTAGCTCTGTAGCAGTACAGTGTGTATGTGCTAACAGGCTAGCAGTTAGCTCTGTAGCAGTACAGTGTGTATGTGCTAACAGGCTAGCAGTTAGCTCTGTAGCAGTAGTGTGTATGTGCTAACAGGCTAACAGTTAGCTCTGTAGCAGTACAGTGTGTATGTGCTAACAGGCTAACAGTTAGCTCTGTAGCAGTACAGTGTGTATGTGCTAACAGGCTAGCAGTTAGCTCTGTCTGTAGCAGTACAGTGTGTATGTGCTAACAGGCTAACAGTTAGCTCTGTAGCAGTACAGTGTGTATGTGCTAACAGGCTAACAGTTAGCTATGTAGCAGTACAGTGTGTATGTGCTAACAGGCTAACAGTTAGCTCTGTAGCAGTACAGTGTGTATGTGCTAACAGGCTAACAGTTAGCTCTGTAGCAGTACAGTGTGTATGTGCTAACAGGCTAACAGTTAGCTCTGTAGCAGTACAGTGTGTATGTGCTAACAGGCTAACAGTTAGCTCTGTAGCAGTACAGTGTGTATGTGCTAACAGGCTAACAGTTAGCTCTGTAGCAGTACAGTGTGTATGTGCTGCAGCAGGATGTTTTCACTTAGCGACATCCGTTTGTTTAAAACAAGCACCGGACACTCTGTGCACAGTAAGCGAAGTTGGTTTGTTTACGATCAGCGGCGGAGGCTGTGCACAGTGATTGGCTCACTGTGGGACCAAGGGGGAGGCGTGTTGTGACAGCCAGCCTGTCCACGCCCTCCTATCCACCCCCTAGATATGTTGTGCGGCGCCGATTTGCCCCGTCGTAAATGGCGGAAGATCTCAAATCTCCGCCTCTCTCTGTCATGGCGGATGCCGGTTGCCAGTTTGGATGCGTCTGAGCTCAGTAGGATAGAGGCAATGAATAGTTAATCACCATGCGTTTCGTTTCCAACAAATATTTACATTCGTATTGGTCACGCTTTCAACAGTCCCACCAATTCTCTGCCTCTGTGACTCCCTCTGGAGGCAGGACATTTGTGGGATCACTTGATCCCGGCATCCCGCTTCTGGCGTGTTCACAGTGGAGGCGAGACGTTACAGAGCCGCAAATGTTCCGGCATGAAGCGGCTCAATGAAAGGGGCTCAAGAGTCGCTGTTGTTATGGGGAGTCGACCTGCATAACTGATCCAGTAGTTCAGTTGTTTTTTGTTCTTTTGCCCTAACCTAGGTCAGCTGGTTTTATTTCCTTAATATAACAGTTTAAAACGTTCCTTTAAAGGTTTCAGATACTGGGCCGACATGCTAACTGGTACTTGTTGATGGGAAGGCGACGCCTCTGGAGACTTAATCACCTTTTCTTCAGCCTTCATTCTCTTCCCGGACTGTTTTCCTACACACTGGAAAAAGTAATTTAAGACACTTTAAATAAAAATTAGGACCAGAAACAGAACGATGACTCTTTACCTGTATGTGCTGTGCATAAGAATTGACCCAAAACCAGTAAAACCAGTGAGTAGTCCATGTGGTCCCGTTATTTCTGTATGCAAATAAAACAATAAAGTCTGCGGCACAGCTCTAAAAATGAAACTAAACTAACAGTGACTGATGAGTGTTAAGCTAGTGGCTGTTAGATATGTAGCATTTGACTTTCAAAATAAAAGCCTGACTGGTTATAAGGATCTCATAACATTAAAATTGAGTTTGGGAAGGTTGGAAATATATTAAACTTTTAGAAATGAAAAATTAGATCAAAATATTTGAAAATCTAAAATAATTCCTTCAATCTTACAATGTTTGTTCAACACAGAGACACAACCTTGTGTTCTTTGTGGAGTTAATTTAACATATTAATGATGCACTCTTATTTTCTTATTTTATTAATGATGCACTCTTATTTTCCAAGTGTGCTTGTCCAACCCAACAGGTTGAGAGTTTGTCATGATGACACTTTGTGACGACACTGGAGTCAAGGTCTATAAATATTTTCAGTCATATGGTTTAACTTGTATGTTCACATATTTATATCATATTTGAATCATTTTAATACATTATGTACAGTAATGTTTCAGCATTTTAGTTTTAGTTTTAGTTTAGTTTAGTTTCATTTTCCATCATATTTCAGGAGTTTAAACAGTAAAATTTGAGTATTATTTTTAGTAATGTAATACAGCCTTCGGACATTATTATCATGTTCAGAGCAGAAAGATTTCTCATCAACCAGTAATGCTGCAGTGTGATTTCTAGTCCGTCTTCCATGATGAGAAAGTCCAGACGGAAAGACACAGGAGACAAAGTGAAGACAATAGAGGCAATCTGCTTTCTGCTAAATAGACATATTTTTATTATATATATAATCAAAGTATTTATAGAAATAGTAGCCATGAATATAATATAATGAAAAAAACATAAGTAATAATAAGTATCAGAAATATAACTATAATATTTGATACTTTTAATTGATACTTTTTGTAAACTACGTATTAATGTGTTTATTTTCCCCCAGTAGAAAGTTGAGTTGTAGTTAGTCTCTGTGGCCACTAGAGGGCAGTGAGTCATGATCATTTATGTTTGTCAGCAGGAAGGGAAGCCACCAGAGTCAGACAGAGACACAGGGAACAAAGTGAGGACATCAGAGCTTCTCATTTATTGTCAGGGTACAGCAGGATGTTTTTGATAAGAAGAAGAAATTGCCAAAAATCCACCATTTATTATAGAAATAAACTGTATATAGTCATCTAAGTTTGAACTTTCTGACAGTTTCCATCAGAAAAAGTAACCAAAACAAAGTTTAAAATTGTGATAGTTCTGCCAAAATCACTATTCCACGTCATTTAAAAGGTATCCAAAAATAATGCATTTGCACTCAACAGACCCTGTTAAAAACAATAAATTCTGCTCCTCAGGGACACTGTGAAGACATGAGGGAGTCTGAAGAGACAAACGGCCACATGACAAATACTCACTGAAAAGATGTTTACACAGAGCTGAGAGGAGAGGACAGGAGAGGAGAGGCTGGAAACATGGAAATAATTCAATACGTAAAATATATGGAGCAAACTTTTTTTTTCTCCAAGATTCGTGACACTTGTGGACACTTGGAAAAGTGTTGTTTATATAGATTCCATCTTATTCGAATAAAAAAATAATAATTTATCAGAGAAATTCAACATTTTTTTTCTTTTTTGTGATTTATGTCATTATAACTGTGTTATTCTGCTTGCATTGTAACCACTTCTAGCCATGATTATGCAGATTCCATAGAGCTACAGGATTTATATACATATATATGATATTGCAGTCAAAAACAAGTCGACAGGGAGTAAAATGTAAAAACAGCAAAAAACGCCCTGCAACTGATTGTTGGGGTTCAGAGGGTTAAAAAAATCTTATTTTTCTTCATGTATCTACTTCCACATCATCAGACTGTGAGCATGTGTCTCCTTCTAAAGGTTATCTGTGATGACATGCTGGAGTCATAAAGATTACCAGCTGATATTCAGCCGTACGTAACTGGTCCTGCAGAACTACAGCACACAACGGATCCTCAGGAGGAGTTACTAGCTGTCCAAGAGAAGGCTACCACTAACGCTGACAGCATGCTAGTCTCATAGATAAACAGCATGTGGATTCATGTTGTGACTAAATACGTACCAGAATAACTGGGCACCATCCATGTCCTGGTCCCAGGTTGAGAGGTATGGAAACATGAGCAGACCACTGATTTACACCATTTAGTCAATTAGTCATTAACATAAGGACATCCCAGATAATCACCATGGAACCAGTTCAGAACCAGGTTAAAGTGTAAAAACATCTCCTGAATATAAGAAGATTAAAAACAACAACTCTGCTGCTCCATCAGTGGATCCAGATCCATGCAGTCTATCTGTAGGACTCTGGGTCCATGTAGAACCTATATACAGTCTATCTGTAGGACTCTGGGTCCATGTAGAACCTATATACAGTCTATCTGTAGGACTCTGGGTCCATGTAGAACCTATATACAGTCTATCTGTAGGACTCTGGGTCCATGTAGAACCTATATACAGTCTATGTGTAGGACTCTGGGTCCATGTAGAACCTATATACAGTCTATCTGTAGGACTCTGGGTCCATGTAGAACCTATATACAGTCTATCTGTAGGACTCTGGGTCCATGTAGAACCTATATACAGTCTATCTGTAGGACTCTGGGTCCATGTAGAACCTATATACAGTCTATGTGTAGGACTCTGGGTCCATGTAGAACCCATATACAGTCTATGTGTAGGACTCTGGGTCCATGTAGAACCTATATACAGTCTATGTGTAGGACTCTGGGTCCATGTAGAACCTATATACAGTCTATGTGTAGGACTCTGGGTCCATGTAGAACCTATATACAGTCTATGTGTAGGACTCTGGGTCCATGTAGAACCTATATGCAGTCTATGTGTAGGACTCTGGGTCCATGTAGAACCTATATACAGTCTATGTGTAGGACTCTGGGTCCATGTAGAACCTATATACAGTCTATGTGTAGGACTCTGGGTCCATGTAGAACCTATATACAGTCTATGTGTAGGACTCTGGGTCCATGTAGAACCTATATACAGTCTATGTGTAGGACTCTGGGTCCATGTAGAACCTATATACAGTCTATGTGTAGGACTCTGGGTCCATGTAGAACCTATATACAGTCTATCTGTAGGACTCTGGGTCCATGTAGAACCCATATACAGTCTATGTGTAGGACTCTGGGTCCATGTAGAACCTATATACAGTCTATGTGTAGGACTCTGGGTCCATGTAGAACCCATATACAGTCTATGTGTAGGACTCTGGGTCCATGTAGAACCCATATACAGTCTATGTGTAGGACTCTGGGTCCATGTAGAACCTATATACAGTCTATGTGTAGGACTCTGGGTCCATGTAGAACCCATATACAGTCTATTTGTAGGACTCTGGGTCCATGTAGAACCCATATGCAGTCTATGTGTAGGACTCTGGGTCCATGTAGAACCCATATACAGTCTATGTGTAGGACTCTGGGTCCATGTAGAACCTATATACAGTCTATGTGTAGGACTCTGGGTCCATGTAGAACCTATATACAGTCTATGTGTAGGACTCTGGGTCCATGTAGAACCTATATACAGTCTATGTGTAGGACTCTGGGTCCATGTAGAACCTATATACAGTCTATGTGTAGGACTCTGGGTCCATGTAGAACCTATATACAGTCTATCTGTAGGACTCTGGGTCCATGTAGAACCTATATACAGTCTATCTGTAGGACTCTGGGTCCATGTAGAACCTATATACAGTCTATCTGTAGGACTCTGGGTCCATGTAGAACCTATATACAGTCTATCTGTAGGACTCTGGGTCCATGTAGAACCCATATACAGTCTATCTGTAGGACTCTGGGTCCATGTAGAACCCATATACAGTCTATGCGTAGGACTCTGGGTCCATGTAGAACCTATATACAGTCTATCTGTAGGACTCTGGGTCCATGTAGAACCTATATACAGTCTATCTGTAGGACTCTGGGTCCATGTAGAACCTATATACAGTCTATCTGTAGGACTCTGGGTCCATGTAGAACCTATATACAGTCTATCTGTAGGACTCTGGGTCCATGTAGAACCCATATACAGTCTATCTGTAGGACTCTGGGTCCATGTAGAACCCATATACAGTCTATGTGTAGGACTCTGGGTCCATGTAGAACCTATATACAGTCTATGTGTAGGACTCTGGGTCCATGTAGAACCCATATACAGTCTATGTGTAGGACTCTGGGTCCATGTAGAACCTATATGCAGTCTATGTGTAGGACTCTGGGTCCATGTAGAACCTATATACAGTCTATGTGTAGGACTCTGGGTCCATGTAGAACCTATATACAGTCTATGTGTAGGACTCTGGGTCCATGTAGAACCTATATACAGTCTATGTGTAGGACTCTGGGTCCATGTAGAACCTATATACAGTCTATGTGTAGGACTCTGGGTCCATGTAGAACCTATATACAGTCTATGTGTAGGACTCTGGGTCCATGTAGAACCTATATACAGTCTATCTGTAGGACTCTGGGTCCATGTAGAACCTAAATACAGTCTATCTG
Source organism: Centropristis striata (assembly GCF_030273125.1). NCBI lineage: Eukaryota > Metazoa > Chordata > Actinopteri > Perciformes > Serranidae > Centropristis > Centropristis striata. The sequence goes on along the minus strand of NC_081537.1, from coordinate 33,950,380 downwards.
TAGGACTCTGGGTCCATGTAGAACCTATATACAGTCTATGTGTAGGACTCTGGGTCCATGTAGAACCTATATACAGTCTATGTGTAGGACTCTGGGTCCATGTAGAACCTATATACAGTCTATGTGTAGGACTCTGGGTCCATGTAGAACCTATATACAGTCTATGTGTAGGACTCTGGGTCCATGTAGAACCTATATACAGTCTATGTGTAGGACTCTGGGTCCATGTAGAACCTATATACAGTCTATCTGTAGGACTCTGGGTCCATGTAGAACCTAAATACAGTCTATCTGTAGGACTCTGGGTCCATGTAGAACCTATATACAGTCTATGTGTAGGACTCTGGGTCCATGTAGAACCTATATACAGTCTATGTGTAGGACTCTGGGTCCATGTAGAACCTATATACAGTCTATGTGTAGGACTCTGGGTCCATGTAGAACCTATATACAGTCTATGTGTAGGACTCTGGGTCCATGTAGAACCTATATACAGTCTATCTGTAGGACTCTGGGTCCATGTAGAACCTATATACAGTCTATCTGTAGGATTCTGGGTCCATGTAGAACCTATATACAGTCTATGTGTAGGACTCTGGGTCCATGTAGAACCCATATACAGTCTATGTGTAGGACTCTGGGTCCATGTAGAACCTATATACAGTCTATCTGTAGGACTCTGGGTCCATGTAGAACCTATATACAGTCTATGTGTAGGACTCTGGGTCCATGTAGAACCTATATACAGTCTATGTGTAGGACTCTGGGTCCATGTAGAACCTATATACAGTCTATGTGTAGGACTCTGGGTCCATGTAGAACCTATATACAGTCTATCTGTAGGACTCTGGGTCCATGTAGAACCTATATACAGTCTATGTGTAGGACTCTGGGTCCATGTAGAACCTATATACAGTCTGTGTAGGACTCTGGGTCCATGTAGAACCTATATACAGTCTATGTGTAGGACTCTGGGTCCATGTAGAACCTATATACAGTCTATGTGTAGGACTCTGGGTCCATGTAGAACCCATATACAGTCTATCTGTAGGACTCTGGGTCCATGTAGAACCTATATACAGTCTATCTGTAGGACTCTGGGTCCATGTAGAACCTATATACAGTCTATGTGTAGAACTCTGGGTCCATGTAGAACCTATATACAGTCTATCTGTAGGACTCTGGGTCCATGTAGAACCTATATACAGTCTATCTGTAGGACTCTGGATAATATACTTAAATATTCAGGTATTTTTATTTTATTTTTATTTAAAAAGACACAAATCGGCCACAAAATGACCATAACAGACACAAAATGACTAAAAAAACCCCACAAAATTACCAAAGAAAGACATTAAGTGGCCAAAAAGACTAAAACACATGAACACTTTAACACAGTGGAGACAGAGCTGACTTCCAAAATGATTTGGCGACCCCCAGAAATCATCTTGCGACCCCATTTTGGGGTCCCGACCCCAAGGTTGAGAATAGCTGCACTAGAATGGGATGGATGGACGTCTGTACGCACACAGGCATAAAAATGGAAAAAGTTTTTTCGCCCAACTTGGACTGCACAAGTTGGACCAATTTTAAAAACTGTTGACCCAATAAGTCACTTGTAAAATATGGTAATTTTATAAGTTACACTTTCAGCTGTTTTAAACTCATTTAATATTTTACAGCATAAAAAGTAAAAGTATTTGAACTGGACAGTTACAGTAAATATGATCTGTTGTGAATGATTAACCAGTCTGACCCTCCAGACCACAGAGGCTGAATTGAACTTTGCAGTAAAAGAATAAAATCAACTTGAACTCTGAACCTGTTGAACATTTAGATAAATCATCAAATATTGAAGTTATCATGGTCAGAGTTCTGCTGAAGTCATTGACTTTTCTTTCATTTCCAAAGAATAATAAACATCTCAAAGTTTCAATTTGGGTTGAAAGTGGTTGAGTGTGCGTGTGTAGCTGACTTACATGAGGGTGTGGGGACTCACTGCCATTCTGGGGACTAAAGAGGCCGTCTCCATAGATCTCTAAATGTGTTCAAGTTTTTGTGTTTAATTATGTATTTTTTATTTATGTTTTATTATTCAAATAAGAAACTAATTAAAGCAGCTTTAAAGAACTTTTATTTTGTGTTTGGCGCCCCCTTTGGAGAAAAGCAGTAGTGCTCTGATTAGCACCAGACTCATCTTACTGCAGTCTAAAGGCTCTTTCTATTGATTTGAACAGCTCTTTTTCTCAGACATTCTTTGACACAGAATGTGAATATTACGTGGCAAAAAAGCCAAATGATTTTTGTCAGGTTGTTTTGTTTGCTTGTAAGGATTATAAAACAACAACAGGACCTGGAGTCTGAACCAGGAGGCCTTCTCTGCTGGCCTAACATAACCACAAATCATGATCATGATTATGATAAAAGTTCATTTAATTTTTTTTCCCTAAATATCTAAAAGTATTCATATTCTCCTCATGTCATATTATGGTCCTTCCAGTGCTGCTGTTTTTAGGTTAGAGTTTTTATCCAATCAGAATTCAGCTATCTTATGTTGCCAGGCTGTATGAAATCTGCCCGGGCCTTCAGAATCAGCAATGCGGGCGTCTGTGCACAGTCACAGAAAGTCGTGATACTTCACGTTTTGACATGAAAAAGTTTTTTTTTTGTTCTGTTATTACATTAAATGACCAGTGTGTGTGTGTGTGTGTGTGTGTGTGTGTGCGTGTATCTGTAACTGTAATCACATCAAAGCATCAAAGCGTTGGGGTCGACCAATCAGAGCAGAGCAATCAACGGAATTAACAGCTGTGGAATCTTCTGGCAGAGTGAAAGCAGCCAGAGGTGGGCAGAGTGTAATTTCTGGCCTCGAACAGAAAGCATTTTTGGCAAAACCATAATACCTATCATTGATCCGACTTCACTTTGAGCGTCCTGAGTTCTTCCTGAACGTCTACATATGTTTTTTTTTAAGAAAAATGAAAAAATAGCTTTGTTAGAGCGATCTAAAAAAACTGTTCCATCTCCGTTTTGCCGAAATCTCCCTGCGTTTTTAATATGGGAGCCAATGAGGCTGTTGGTGGTGTTGGTGGATCATCTGTGCATCCTACGCCCAAACTATAACTCTGACAGCTTTACCAGAGGATTGTGAGGGAGAAGACTAATTTTCCTACGTTTCTATGTATAAATTATTTCTGTAGAGTGGAATTTGCGGCCTGGAGCGCAGTTTTCAAATTTATTTTTTGACAGTTTTTTCTCTCCCTCTACACTCTGGCGATGATGTCACACACTCTGACACGAACATTCCGTGCAATACACACCCATTATAATCTCAGAATTTCTCCAAAAATGATCATGGTCATTGAACAGGGATTGATAAAAAACTATATGACCTATCGAAACGAGGATTAATACACCGATACACAAGACTTGTGTCTACTGTTTAAAGTTTAAATGGAGTCTCTAGGTGAAATTATGCCGGAGAAGTAGACGTTTGAAAATCTCCAATTATTGTTCTTTTTCGCTCATTTTCTTTCTGCCGTCCCATTCATTTCAATGCAAAATTTTGGGCAGTGAAAAATTCGTATTCTGTAGAGAAAAGTAATAGCACACTGATCCCGATCAAACCGCACGTTTTGATATATAATTTATCCTGCAACTCTTCAAGTTGTAGGACTAGTAGCGGGACGAAATTGCGTCCGGAAGAGGAAGAAGAAGAAATCCACAGTATAACAGTAGTGCAGCACTGGTCCCTGCAGATATTGCTGGATGGGACCAGTGCTGGGGAGATTGCCCCGAGGCCCTAATAATAATAATAATAACTGGCAAACATTTATTATTCATTATAACTAACACAATTTTTTATTTCTTTCTATTATCACTCATTATTTTTATTTACTTTTTGGCCCTGGTCCTGACCCAGTTTGTCCCTGGTCCTCTTTCTTCCTGGTCCTGACCCTGTTTGGTCCTAATCCTCATTCTGACCCAGTTTGGTCCTGGTTCTGACCCCATTTGCTCCTGGTCCTGCTTGGTCCTGGTTCTAGTCCTGACCCTGTGTGTCCCTGTTGGCCTACAGTCAGTGAATGCCTCTCAGGACAGAAATAACCCCACCCGGGGCTGCGGGACATAAATCCTGTCCTGTTAGACCCGTCTGTCTGGGTGCGCTTGTTTTCTGTCACCTGACACCTGGCCGAGCCCCCCTCTCTGCTCAGACCGTCCCAGAGGGGGGGTGTCGGGTTGGGAGAATGGAGCGCTCCCTGCCGTGGATACACGTGTTGTTGATGCTTCTCCTGGAGGCTCCAGAGGATGAGGAGCTGCTGATCATATCTAGAGTTCATAGAGAGAGGTGGTTAATGATTGAGGCTCCGCTGGTCACTTATTGACTGAAGATGCTTTTTAACTCCAGTTCAGAGACAAACTGAAGTCAGTCTGACTGAGACTCTGTTTACCAGACGGCAGGAAGAAAACACATGTTTTTACTCTGCCCTCGTCTCTCTACTTGACTCCACCTTTTTTTTTCACAACTTTCTGCTACAGTTTTTCCACCTCATCTTTTTTTACTTCCCCCTTTTCGTCGTCTTCTTGGCTCTGCTGCTCGGCTCCACCTGGACGCCTGACGCCTTTATATCCACTTTATATCCACTTTATATTCTTTAACAGATTTTTAACAGACAGGAGAGAATCGGAGCTGTAGCAGCAATCATCACAAGGACAAAGGGTTTTTTTTTCTGGGGACCAGACCTCCTCCGGGACTCTTCAGGACCCTTCGGGACTCAGACTGTCCCGGGTTCAGCCGGCTGCTGCTGCAGCAATGGCTGATGGGAAGCGGCGTGCTGGGGTGGCGTCCCCTGTGGACGGAGGATGGGGCTGGGTGATCGTTGGCTGCTGCTTCATGATGACGGTCTGCACACGAGCCGTCACCAGGTAACACACACACACACACACACACACACACACACACACACACACACACACACACACACACACACACCGTCAGCAGCTGTTACTGATGATGCTGAGGAACTCTCAGGTTGAATGAAATGATTCTCTTTGATAATAAACGGAACATTTGCGTTTTAAGTGTCAGTTAAAGAGGTCAGAGAAGCTGAGCTGTGTGTGTTTACAGCGTAATGAGGTCAGACAGGTTTAAACTCATGTGAAACCCAACCCTGAGGGTTTAAAACACGCAGGAGGACATTCCTCTCTGCTGACTCATGAAACACACGGATCCATACTTCTGACCACTCTGAACCTTTTCTTTATTTTGTTCTGGACAAAGATTCAACCAGACTGATTCTAGTCTAAAAACAGATTATACTGCATGATGTTAATGTTGCTGCTTTGCATCTTATATTTTTTGCTTTTTTTTTGTTGTCCGCTAAAAACAACAAACACAGGCGTTCTTCTTCTTGCTGTCGTGATTGACATTTTTTTCCTAGTGTAAAAGTGTATTTATAGGTTCCATTTTATTCCAATTTTTTTTTAAATGTATCAGAGAAATTCAACTTGTGTGTGTTTTTTTAAATGATTTATGTCATTATAACTGTGTTATTCTACACTAAAGACTTTGCACAATCATGGCTAGAAGTGGAACAACTCAAATGCAGATTCCATCGAGCTGCAGGATTTTAAAAGATGAATCTAAGAGTGAGTGAAATATAAAACGGGTAAAAACCTGAAGCTGCTGGTTGGAGTTTCGAGGGTTAAACCTGAACAAACTCAATACTGACAGGTTCAATAATGATCGAGGGTCAACATCCCATCATGCAACACTGTGGGACATCAGCTGAAGTTTGTTTCAGGTGTAAATAAAACATGTGATGGTTCAGTTTTTATCAGTTAGAAGAAGAAGAACAGCTGATGAAACAACAACAACAACAACAACAAACAGCTCAGACGATCTATGAATAGTTAAAGTTCTGATGTGGAGACGAGAGCCAGCTTCTGTTTCTGTCAACACCACACACACACACACACACACACACACACACACACACACACACACACAGGTTGTCTTACAGCAACATGTTTAAACGTCACTTCAGCAGCAGAAACATTCAAAGTTCAGGCAAAACTGGATTTCAGTTTTTAATATATTCAGTTTAAATCTCAAAGCTTCAGTCGATTGACCATAAAAGTTCAATAATAATATTGATCGAGTCATTTTTAAGCACAAACCTCACCTCCAAACTCTTAAATATTGTATTTTCCGATATTAAACATAATGAAGTTTCTGTCCAGCTGCTGTTCATTTGTTCTGGAGCGTTTTACATTTTACTGACTGCAGATGTTAACAGCAGCACGGCGGCTAGTGGGGGAACTACTCCTGTAGTTTGTGCAGAATAACACAATTTTGGTGACATAATCATAAAAAAGTTAAGGTTAGGGTTTCTCTGATAAATTATTATTTTCCAATTGGAACAAAATGTGTATTATATATATATATATATATATATATATATATATATGTTGAGTGTTTGCTCCACATATTTTACATAATTGAACTATTTTCATATTTCCAGCCTTTCCTGTCCTCTCCTCTCTTCTCTGTGTAAACAGATTTTCAGTGAATATTTGTCACACGTGTTACTGAGGAGTGCAGAATTTATTGTTTTTAACAGCATCTAGTTTTATTTTCCAACATGTTTTAAATGAGACATGTAGAATAATGAGATTTTGGCAGAAATGTCACAATTTAAGCCTTGTTTTGGTTGCTTTTTTTATAACAGAAACATTCATAACCGATGATGCATTCAAGGGCCGCCAGAAAGATCAAATTCTGACGATAATGACATTGTTTCTTTTTATGATAAACTTTGTATTGTTGGTGATTTTTTAAAAGAAAACATAAGTTTCCAGAGGTAAACAGCTAGTTGACTAGGAACCATCCCAGTCTGTCTGTTCATTTAAACAGCAGGCTGATGAAGCGTTGACCTGTGTGTCCATAAATAAATATTATATTATTATATTTTTGTATTTAATATAATATTACAAAATTAAATTATAAGAATTACAAAATTAAATGATAAGACAGCTCCAGACTGGAGTTTATATTCTGCATCAAACCATTTTGGTCCAGAAAACAGAAAGTTAATTTTACATTCAAGAATATTATGTGTATTTTTAATATGTTTTACATAGAATTCACAGTAATTTCACATTCAAGACCATTAAGCAATTGATTAATACTGTAAAAAAAATCTATATTGTTCCATTAGATTCATTTATATATTTCAAAGTAAATTTTTTATTTAATATTTGCAATAAAAGTAATTTTCTTTTTAATGGCTTTTGCACTTCATGTGGAAAAAACAAGACAAACCCTGTAAAATAATACCGTACATTTCTGGGACATAACTGTTGTTATAATACTTTTATATTTAATATGTCATCTATAATATAATGAACCCTCAGATTAAACTCTGGTAAAATATAAAGTATAAAACAGTTCACACCAACAGCAGCAGAGACACAATGAACTACTTCACCTCAGTGTGTGTGTGTGTGTGTGTGTGTGTGTGTGTGTGTGTGTGTGTGTGTGTGTGTGAGTGTGTGTGTGTGTGTGTGTGTGTGTGTGCGTGGACCAGCTGTGAAACATTAAGAGGACCTCTGAAGGTCTCCGTGAGACTCTGACACCTGAACAAACACGTTGGGACCACATGTTCCTGCAGGAACAAACTAATGGTGCGTTCAGGGACTCCTTGTCCAGTCAAACCTAGAGTCACCAGTTAATCTTCAGCTGGTGTCTTTGGACTGTGGGTGGAACCGGAGAACCCACACTGAGAGCATGCAAACTCCACACAGAAGAGCCGCAAGCCGGGTTTGAACCCACAACCCTCTGGCTGTGAGAGCTGTGACAGAGCGAACCATTACAACCCCTGATCATGAATAAATAAATAAATCAGAATAATACTGCTAGAGAAGAGCAGATGAGATGAGCCTCCTCTTCCTCTTCCTCTTCCTCAGCTCACCCAGGGGGACCTCCGTCTGGACAAACAGGAAGTTAACATTTACAGAGAAATAAAACATTAAATGTTCAGGGCTTTACTGTCAAAATGAACCAGTAAATGTTTTCTTTTCCGCTGTAATTTCTGTAAAACCTGCTGCTTCCAAAGTTAACAAGTTGCTTCATTTCATGGAAAATTAACTTTCTTAAATGACCGTTCACATCGATGATTGACAGCGTGACAGAAACAGACAGAAGAAGAACATGAGCTCCCGAGGGTTTCACATCAGGGCAGTGATGGTTCTACCCAGGGGCCTCCAGGGGCCACTGCCCCTGTGAAGAAGCCTTTGGCCCCTGCTGTGGCCCCTGTGTCTAATTAATAATAAAATGATCAATTTATAACGATGAACAATGGAACAATTCTAACCTTTTTTTGTTCAAACAATATCTCATTGTACACAAAAGAAACCCAGAATGTTACATTGTATAATAGTTTAACTCTACGGAGTCTTATAGGGATATTTTGTCCATTTTTGAATCCTTTTCATGTCTTTACATGTCTTTGTAAGTCATTTGTGTCTTTTTTTGGTAATTTTGTGTCTGTTGTGTCTTTTTTAGTTATTTTGTGTCTTTTTTTGTCATGTGTCTTTTTTGTCTTTGGTGTCATTTATGTGTCTTTTTTTAGTTATTTTGTGTCTTTTTGGTCATTTTGTGTCTTTTTTGGTCATTTTTAAGTCTTCTGTGGGGTTTTTTGGTTATTCTGTCTTCTCATTTTGTTTCTTTTTGGTCATTTTGTGTCTTTTTTTGTCATTTTTATGTCTTCTGTGGGGTTTTTTGGTTATTCTGTCTTCTCATTTTGTGTCTTTTTGGTCATTTTGTGTCTTTTTTGGTAATTTTTATGTCTTCTGTGGGGTTTTTTGGTTATTCTGTCTTCTCATTTTGTGTCTTTTTGGTCATTTTGTGTCTTTTTTGGTCATTTTTATGTCTTCTGTGGGGTTTTTTGGTTATTCTGTCTTCTCATTCTGTGTCTTTTTGGGTCACTTTGAGTCTTTTTCAAGACATTCAAAGATTTTGAATGCTTGAATATCATCTTTGCCATTTTTTCATGTGTTAATGTGCCCCTCTGATTAAACACTGGCCCCTCCTTGGCCCCCACAGTAAAACTGGTCTAGAACCACCACTGCATCAGGCCCTGATACGAGTCAACGAGACCACAGACCTCCTCTTTATAAACCACGTTCTGTGGTGAGACAATGAGTGGAGTCAGCAGTGTTCCTGTTAGTGTCCTCAGTTATCAGCAGCGTCTCATTAAGATGGAGACCTTCTGTCAATGTTTGTCTAGTTTGCATCCAGTGAAACCAGTTTGAACTGTATCCACACTCACACCAGTTACACAACCCAGATAACACGCCGCTGCTTCACATTACATAAGACACAACCGACACCTCACAGCTGATATAAGATTATTCTGTTTTACTAACTAGAAAATGCAGCTCCGGGAGAAGTTGTGGTGTGAATGCTGGAACGCTGGCCTGAGTTTAGATGTAGAAATATAACAATAATGTATTAAAAAAGGTCTGAATGTTTGAATGAGGAAAGTAAAATTCAGCATGTCCTAATTGACCGATGCAAAAGCTCCACCCCCTTAGTTACTGTTGCTATGCTCCCAGGCCTGTCAGCAGCCTGGAGCCGACAGTTTGTTTGTGTTAGCGATTGTTTTTGGAGAAATACCTCCATGACGTAGGCTGCTCATTCACAAACCGTAAATGGTTCAAATAAAATAAGTTCATAATGGCCTGTTACGTTCAACATTACGGGGCTGTTCGTTAACTTGTTTTGCTCATAGCACTGGTGCTACAGAGGGTGATAGTTTCGTCTCTAGCATTGGTATGTTGCTATAGTTACAAACAGCCCATCTGTAGGCTAAACTCTAGAAAACATGTAAAATAAGATGTCACTGGTGCCAAGCAAGGTTATAAGGTTTTGGATTTTTCAGTAGTTTTAGTTTTCATTTCTTTGTCCATTTTTGTTTTCAAATTCAGTTAGTTTTAGTTAGTTTTTAGAGTGAGTTTGCTAGTTTCAGTTAGTTTTGGGGAAGTCTGAGTTCACAGATTATGTCAAACTAGCAGTTGCACATCTACTCAATGTAGCACTTGATAAATATTGGGAAGAGCAATGCATCAACTGCAGCCTCAACCACCCTAGTCAGAGACGACATGAGTATGTCACGGGTATCCCTGAGTGTTATCTGGACACATACTCTCCAGAGATTATGGAGAGACTCTGGACCGTAGGATTCATTCCAGCCATTCTGTGGTTTTTGAGAGAACAAGCTATACAGGCATCACCTCTCAGAGTCGCGGGCATTGCGGAGTATCTGTTACATGAGTTGAGGCCTGAGGAGAAAGTCACAGATACGCTCGTAAAAATATTTGACAATGTATATGACAACGATTACTTTAGAGTTGCGTTGCTTCGAGGGCCCAGTAAGTACTGGCGGGGGGATACTGAGGTGTAAACGAAATCTGTTAGAAATTGTGTATTAATCACTACTGTTATACTGTGGATTCACACACTGGTCCCATACAGCAATAGCTGTAGGGACCAGTGCTCGGTGAGATTGCCCGAGGCCCTAATAATGAGAAAATGGTCTTTAACAATCTGTACAGAAGAAAACCACAAAAGACTGTGGTTTTTAAATTAAACGTTGGCGATACAGTGAGAATATCAAAACTGCGTGTTGTGTTTAGGAAAGGATACGATACATTCACAGATGAATTTTTCACAATTACAGCAACAAAAACCCACCAACGGTGCTGTTCACTCAGTCGGGTGTTAGAGAGTGAGATGGATAAAAGAAACAGATTTTATGTCACGCTGCCCAGCAATGCGTCAGCACACATCTATCCCAATAACAAAATATGGCATTACAGGACAAAACTGGCAAGACCTATTGTTTTGAACAAACCGTATGAAGTGGGAATTATTGAAGTACAATATCCTAGAATTTGGACTAGTTTTCCCAAACAGGATGCAGAACTGGATGTTTACGACCCCAAAACACGTAGCGTGATACCTATTAACATACCTGTGGGTTGTTATGATTATATACCGCAAATATTAAAAGAAATTAATGCAAGATGCATAATGCATCCTATGATAAAGTCTGTGAATATGCAGTACGATAACATTACCAATCGCGTTTATGTAAACGGGGTAGAAGGAACAAAGCTTGTTATAAGGGGACGGTTAGCAGAAATACTGGGATTTAAGCCTGGTGAAATGTTTACGATTTCATCAGAGGAGGAGAGAAATCAAAATAAAGCTGCAGCATCGACATTAAAAACGATTGGTCCAAACCCTGCTGACATCCACGGGTAGAGATACAACATATATATACATATATATATATACACAGAGATTGTGGATTACCAAGTTGTCGGAGACAGCAAAGCAACGTTTCTAGGTCTGAAAGGGGGAAAAACAAAAATGAGGCACATCCCATAGAGGCGAGAGGACAATCACTATATTTCATACTCTGTGAACCAGCTGGTGGGGGACTGCCAGGCTTCATGGACATGGTCTTTAGATTTGCGGTCCCGCTGTTGAAAAGAGGATTCAGTATTGCTGAGCCTCATTTAAAAACAGCAGCCAGCAGTATTGTAGGAGACGTGGTATCGAATATCGCAAGAAATACAGTAGTGGGGAAACAGGAGGGGAATGGTTCGGTCATGTATCCTTCAAGAGGTGTGGAAAGACTCATTTTCAAAGGGCATCACTCTCAGCGGGGGGCAGTGAAAGAGTTAGAATTCACCCTGCCTCACCAGAGCAGATATCTCTGTAGAATACCTGAATACTGCTTTGCTTTTTCATACGTTGGGTAATTGCAACACGTCAACCTCAACCATGGCTTTGTCTAGAGTCTTCTGAGCTACTTGTCTGATGTTGCCGCTGCTGCTGCTGCTGCTGCTGCTGTTGTTTTAACAATTCCAGCTGTTGTTGGGGAACCGAAAACATTTCCTGTGTTGCTCCATCTCACCTGTGGTTAATGAGACTGGTGATAAAGGGGATAGCCGCTCCCAGTAACAGTAGCAGAAAACCACCCAGTTGATTAATGGTCTTCTTTTTCTTTATGAGTTTGGTATTTTTGCTGGCAATCAGTCTGATCACTGATTTTTTCTTCTTCAACTGTTTGTATGTAGGTCTGTCAGCAGTATGTTGCCTCTTAACACATTGAGTGCTATTTCACATAAAGTCTGTTCCAGCATTAGTGATAATAACCTTAGGTACGTTAGGACTGGGTTTATATATGAGCTCTAGCAGTGCCAGATTTCTCTGCATGCGTGACCACATTCTCACCCTTCAACTTTTTTTCCTTTCTTTCGGAATATAAACAACCAGATTCTCTGACAGCAAATTAGATCTGAGTCTTAAATGATCAGGAGTTTGGCTTTATAATCTATAAGCAGATATCCATATGGAATACTGGTAGCATCATTAAATGCTTCTAAAAAAGATTTGGCATTACCCAGAAACATTTGTCTACCTAAAAGTGAAATTTGATATTTGTCTCTCGGGTTATTAAACATTACAAGGTAGTTTGTGTTTAAACTGATGGATTTTACCCTGGATAAGATAAATACAGCTTAAATTTCTGTGGTGAACATATTTTGTGAATACGTTCTGTACCTCTATGTTTTTACTGCCGTCATTCATTCAATCATCTATGATGAGTAAATTGATTTTTTTGGGGGTAGTAGCTCGTCATCACACAGTGTATCTGGCAACCCATTCACTAATGTGATGTCCCTGAGCTGGAGGAGCTGCTCATACAGTGGTTGCCAACATGAGGAAATGTAAACAATATTATCAATGTTATGTGAAATAGTACCCTCTGCATTTTCAACAACATTCTTGACAAATACTGTCTTGCTATAATTGGAGGGACTCACAACCAAACTAAAGGGATGCTGTAACCTGCCGTCAAAGCCGTGATTTAATTTAAAGTCCATAATGCACCAGCCTGCTCTCAAATGTGTCATTTCTTCAGATGACACCTCTTTTTTATCACGTTTGATATTGTCAGGTACACCTCCCACCAGAGTGCTTGTGTTTAAATGTTGAGCCAAATCATTCCTTTTTCCATAAACAACTTTGTAAAATTATTTTCATACAGGAAGAGCAGGGAGTGAGCAATATTAATCCCTAAATAGCGAAAGCTGTTATGAGCTAATCGAAATGGTAGTGCATCTGATGGGATCTGCTTAGCTGCTATATTTACTGGAAAGCACTCACTTTTACTGATGTTTAATCTATAACCTGAGAATGATCCAAAAGTTGTAATGATTTGTAGAATATTGTCTACACAGCCAATTGGGTTTGTGACATAAAGCAAGAGATCATCAGCATAAAGAGAAACTCGATGTTCCAGTCCAGCTCTAAAAAAAACAGTGAAACATGGAGAAGATTTGAGAGCAATGGAAAGAGGCTCTATTGCTAAAGCGAAAAGCAAGGGAGACATTGGCACCCTTGGCGTGTCCCTCTTGATAGACGGAAATATTCAGACCTTTTTAAGTTGGTCATCACACAAGCAGAAGGGGCAGAGTATAAAAGTTGTATCCAAGAAATGAATTTTAGCCCAAAGCCAAATTTACCCAAAACAAAAAACAGGTAATCCCCAAATCATTCCTTTTGACCAGCTTCAACAGCTTTAGGGTCACCTCCCATAACTCTTTAAGATCACATCTACTGTTTGCATCCCACATCAGGCTCTTAGGGACTGCTGAAAAGCCTTCCAATGCTTCATCCTGTTGCAGATACCATTTGAATTTATTGAACTCTTCATTTGAGAAATGATCCAATGTTTCAAGCAGATCCACGGAGCTCGCCATGGTTTCTTCCTGCTGAAATACCATTAAAGAATGTTTTAAACAAGTGAAGGAAGCGCTAACCATTACACTAGAGATGCTGTAATCTGACATAAAAAAACATAAAAAACAAGAACAGTGATTTATTCTCAATACCCATAAGGTAGTGTTGAATAATTAGACAGCACCCTTCGCTTGTCGTACACTACACAAACTTTCTGAACAACGCTCTCGTTTTTAAGATGAATTTTTTTTATCGCGTTTAATGGCGTCAGATGTTGCGACTACGTTGGCGTGAACGCCTGAACGCCTGAACTCACCCTTTGAAGGAGTCGTGGGTGACAACATTTGCATTTACAGCATTAAGTGTTACACCTTTACATCTGACATGTGTCTTGCCCTGGAGCGTATGGTGAGCATAACACTTTGGTCCCCCTGACTCAAACACGCCCACATACCCCATATACCCCACATACCCCACATACCCCACCCCTCAGCGTTAAAACACTCCCATCGCGGCTAGGTACCCCCATCCTAAACCCCGTTTAACCCAGAAAACATACAGAATGTTAAAATAAAGTTTAAAATAAACCTTATAAGCAGGCAACTACATCACTGCTAAAAGCTTATAAGCATCCTAACTATAGCATCCACAAAGTTGAGCAAATGTCATCACCACATACCTTATAAATCTGAGAGATGCTCTGTCAGATGTAACTGCGTAGCTGCTCCACCAGACGGAGCCATACTATATACTACTACTAATATATACTACTACTATATATTACTACTAATATATACTACTACTATATACTACTACTAATATATACTACTACTATATACTACTACTACAGATATACTACTACTATATACTACTACTATATACTACTACTGCATATATACTACTACTATATACTACTACTACTATATACTACTACTATTATATACTACTACTATATACTACTACTACATATATACTACTACTATATACTACTACATATATACTACTACTATATACTACTATTACATATATACTACTACTATATACTACTATTACATATATACTACTACATATATACTACTACTATATACTACTACATATATACTACTACTATATACTACTACTACTATATACTACTACTATTATATACTACTACTATTATATACTACTACTATATACTACTACTACTATATACTACTACTACATATATATTACTACTATATACTACTACTACTATATACTACTACTACATATATACTACTACTATGTACTACTACTACATATATACTACTACTATATACTACTACTACATATATACTACTACTACATATATACTACTACTATGTACTACTACTATATACTACTACTACTGTATACTACTACTATATACTACTACTGCATATATACTACTACTATATACTACTACTACATATATACTACTACTGCGCTTTCAGCATTCACACCGATAAACCAGCGCTGATTAATCCATGATGTCACTTCCTGTCTGCAGGTGTATCTCCATCTTCTTCGTGGAGTTTCAGGCTCATTTCGGAGCGGACTACGCTGCCACGGCGTGGATCCACAGCCTGGTGGACTGCAGCACCATGCTCTGTGGTCAGTCACTCGATCAATAACCCAATCACTGATCAATCAGCTGACTGGACTCACCTGTGTGTGTGTGTGTGTGTGTGTGCAGCTCCCGTGGGCAGCCTGGTGGGGAACCGGTGGTCCTGCCGGGTCGCCGTGATGACCGGAGGAGTCCTGTCCTCCTGTGGACTCCTCCTCAGCTCCTTCAGCACCAGCCTGGAGCAGCTCTACTTCAGCATGGGAGTCCTCACAGGTGGACACAGATCATGTCCTCACTGGTCAAATAATGTCCTCACTCATCAAATACTGTCCTCACTGGTCAAATAATGTCCTCACTCATCAGATAATGTCCTCACTCACCAAATACTGTCCTCAGTATTCAGATAAAGTCCTCACTGGTCAAATAATGTCCTCACTCATCAAAATATGTCCTCACTCATCAGATAATGTCCTCACTCATCAGATAATGTCCTCACTCACCAAATACTGTCCTCAGTATTCAGATAAAGTCCTCACTGGTCAAATACTGTCCTCAGTATTCAGATAATGTCCTCAGTTATCAGATAATGTCCTCAGTTATCAGATAATGTCCTCAGTTATCAGATAATGTCTTCACTGGTCAAATACTGTCCTCAGTATTCAGATAATGTCCTCACTCATCAAATAATGTCTTTTTAAGTAATTATCATATCCAATATTATATAACTGTCCATAAATGTCCTCTCTTCCCATAAATGTCCCCACTAACCACCGTGTCCCCACTAACCAGCGTGTCCCCACTAACCAGCGTGTCCTCCCTGTGCAGGTCTGGGCTTCGCCCTGTGCTACACGCCGTCCATCTCCATGGTGGGCTGTTACTTCCAGCGGCGGAAGGCGTTGGCGTACGGCATCGCCATGTCCGGCAGCGGCATCGGGACCTTGGTGCTGGCGCCGGCGGTGCAGCTGCTGATCGAGCTGTACTCGTGGCGAGGCGCGCTGCTCGTCCTCAGCGCCTTCGTGGCCAACCTCTGCGTCTGCGGGGCGCTGCTCCGACCAATCAGGCTGCAGGAGGCCGAGGAGGAGAAACCCAGTGAGGAGCGGCGCCGTACTGGTGTCTGTGTTTCTCTGAGCGGCGGACTCTAACCGTCTGTCTCCCGCCGCAGGTCTCGTCCTGCAGCACGACGCCGAGCTCGCCGTGAAACTCCCCAAAGAGCCGGCGCCGGCGCCGGGAGGCTCCGCCCCCCTGCTGCAGAGGAGGAGGTGCTTCAGCTCCAGACTCCTGTCCTGTGAGGAGTACCGCTTCCTGCTGCTGCCGGACTTCCTGGGCCTGGCCGTGTCCTTCCTGTTCCTGGCCAGCGGCTGCAGCCTGCCCTTCGTCTACCTGGTCCCGTACGCGCTGAGCGCCGCCGTCAGCCACCAGCACGCCGCCTTCCTCGTCTCCATCCTCGGCGTCCTGGACATCCTGGGGAACATCACCTTCGGCTGGCTGACGGACCGCAGGTAGGACAGGGAGGACAGGTGGACTGAGAGGACGCTGTCCGAGACACAACACACACTTTATACAAATGTCCTCACAATTCAGAATGTCCTCAAAAATCAAATGTCCTTTCTTTTGTAGAAATGTCCCAACTGTCCTCACAAATCAAAACGTCACAAGTAGGGATGGGTACCTTTCACATTTGAACCGATACGGTACCGATACCCGGTACCTGGGAATCGGTACCGGTACTCAGCAGTACCAATTTTCGGTACTTTTGCGTTTGTTTATGTGGTAATAAATGTTAATTTGTTTAATAATAAAATCTAATTTTTTAAATTCAACATATTTATTTCTAAAAATATAAACTTTAAAAAATATATCAAAACAATATAAAATCCAGGATGAGCAGTGCTTTATTGTTGAGCGAACGTGCATTTTGTAACATGAAGGTTGCAGCGTTATCAAAGAATGCAGAGGAGCTCTCAGGTGGCACGGAGGAGAAAAAAAAAAAAAAATGTTGCAAGTGCACGTGTGTTTTGTTGTGATGACGTCGTAGCTGTGGGCGGAGCACCGGTCAGACAGTATTGTGGGCGTGGCATGGTTGGAATAAACAAAGTTGAGTCGGGCTGCTCTGTGCACATATTGAGGATGACGCAGGAGTCCGAGGGATTTAATTCCAGCGAGGCAGTTTGGAGTAAAGCGGCAGGTAATATTCCTGAGTTGAAGAGCGGAGTATTAGCGGAGGACCAGAGATGCAGCAGCTAGCTGCTAGCTGCTAATGACTGGTCTACAGAAGAATGGAGAGAGCAAACGGAGTAAGGGAGGTCCAATCTGGAGGCAGACGAAGGCCAAGCCCGGGTAGAGACATTGGAGAGATAGCAGCTGGCGGCTAGCAGGCCTAGAGCCGGCTGTTCGTCTCTGCGCCGGGGTGGAAGAGGGCAGCAGCTAGTGGCCGCGGTGAGCAGACAGGACCAGACGAGGAGGTAAATAAAAAAATAAAAAATAGTGCGATCGTCAGCACGCTTGTTAATCAAAGACGTCAAATGAAAACAGGTTGAAATCAATGATCAGTTTAAAGTTAACGCCGTTTAGGTACCGAAACATGGTGCCGTTTGATTTTACATGAATCGGTACTCGGTAGTACCGGAGTTCGGTCGGTACCTTTAAAAGTACCGGATTCGGTACCCATCCCTAGTCACAAGGTTTATAGAAATGTCCCCACGTTTCAGAATGTCTTTTCTTTTATAGTAAATAATGTATGACGTATCCAGACGTCAGAGTAAATATAAATAATAACTACCGTAATAACTAATAACAGGTGTTTGTGTGTCCAGGTGTCTGAAGCCGTACCGGTTGGCGTGCTACATCGTGGCAGTGGCGATGGAGGGTCTCTGCTGCCTCTTCGCGCCGCTGCTGCGCTCCTTCCCGCTCCTCGTGCCCTTCGCCGTCCTCTACGGGTACTTCGACGGCGCCTACGTGGCGCTGATCCCCGTGGTGACGTCAGACGTGGTGGGAGCGCCGTGCCTGTCCTCGGCGCTGGGCGTGGTCTACTTCCTGCACGCCATCCCCTACCTCATCAGCCCGCCAATCGGAGGTGAGGAGTGACATCACTCAGTGGTGGTTCTAGACCAATTTTACTGTGGGGGCCAGTGTTTAATCAGAGGGGCACATTAGAAAATGGCAAATATGATATTTAAGCATTCAAAACCTTTATTTCACCTTATTTAAAAATCTTATTTAAATATATTTGGAAGATACAAATACACAGATTGAAACAATGAGACTTACCAACAATAACAAATATTTTCGTAAGACAATGAAATTTGTCATTTTTGTGTAAAATTACTTTTTTTTTTTTTTTGAAAGTGCAGGACGGTAAGAATTATCTTTTTTTTCCTATATACAAACGCTTTTATTGCATAATTAATTACTATACATTATACACATTCTGGATTCCTTTTGTGTACAATGAGATATTGTTTGAACAAAAAATAGGTGAGAATTGTTCTGCCGTTCATTGTTATAAATTGATCATTTTATTATTAATTTGACACAGGGGCCACAGCAGGGGCCAAAGGCTGACGTCGCTGAATGATTAGATTATTTATTAACAATAATTTAAGATTATGAAAAAATAACATATTAATCAATCAAATCAAAATTTATGAATTGAAATGATTACAAATCAACAATATTACAAACAAATAATAATAATTCAAACTTAATTAAATATGTTAAAATGTACAAATATATAAAACCAAAAACATGCTTGAAATCATTAACATAAGTCAAAAATCATTTTAAAATGTTAAGATACATTTTAATGATTAAAAATGTATATAAATACATGTGAGTAAAATTAAGACACAACAATGATTAATGAATTTAATTCAAATTTGCTATAATGAATAAAAATATAAAACAAACAAAAAAACTTAATAACAATGTCAGAAGAAAAAAATCTAAATATTTAAGATGAATTCATGTGATTGTATGATAATAACATGAAAAAACCAATGACCAAAAATAAATAAAAAAAAACGTATTGAAACTAGTAAAAAATAACGAAAGCAATATTAAAGAGTACAAATTAATAATAATTAAAAACCCAAAAACTTGGTAAAATCTGAAAACCATTTTATATATATATATATAATCATGCCAAAATAAAGATAATTAAAGGTAATTTGTACCTAATATATTTAAAAATTAAATCAAATGAGTGAAAATAAATAAAACATCTAAATGATTACAAATAAATTATACATATATATGTATAAATATATAAAGTAAAATAAGTGAAAAATACATAATACAAACATTTAAATGATTTAAAAATACATTTTAATTAATAAAGACAAATAACAAATAAGAATAAGTAAATAAAAACTACATTGTTTTTTTAATTATTAAAAGGAAAAGCAGAAAATCTGGAACCCAGAAATGATTTTGGATGAAATATTGATTTCCTTTCAGTTGATTAATCAATTAACGGTCGAAACTCACATAAAGTTTAATTTTTAACAAAAATCTGATTGATAAACTCTTCTAATCAGTAAAGTCCTTCCTTCCTTCTGCAATAATTCATCTAGCTCTGCCAGAACCAACATTACTGAGATGTACTAAACTACGCATGACACTTTGCTATGTTATTAATATTATTACTATTATTATTATTATTATATATATACTGTTGCTGCCATTACTATTATTACTATATACTGCAATATAGTACTATTATTATTATACCTGCCTTACCGGCCTTATTTATTATTATTATATATTATTTATCATATTATTTTACTTATAATTACTTTATTTATATTTTTCATTTTATTTTTATATTGTTTATTATTTATTATTACATATTATATTATATATTTTATATACTGTACTATTATTATTATATACCATCTCGTCACCATAGCATTGTTGCCATCATATCATCAGTTTAATTATAATTATTACCATCATCTTGACAACCTACCAACTGATTTTTTTTACTCTTAAGTGTCCTTGTTCTATTCTGTGTTTTTTTCTAGTGTTTTTATTTGTTTTGGATGTTGGATGTTTTTTTTATCTATCTATCTATCTATCTATCTATCTATCTCTCTATCTATCCATCCATCTATCTATCTCATCTACTTCCTGCTGAATCTCCGTGTCTTGCTGCAGGTTGGCTGGTTGACGTCACAGGAAGTTACACGGCGACCTTCTTCCTCAGTGGCTCCGCCCTGCTGGCCAGCGCGCTCGTCCTCAGCGCCATCGCCGGGATACGCCGCTGCCGCCGCCGCCTCGCCACCGCCAAGCACGAGCCGTTCCCCCGGCGTCTGCCCCACCAATCAGACGGCCTCTCCAACCAGGCTGCTGCCTCTTAGCTCAGCAGGAACCAACCAATCAGACTCATCTCCACCAGGGACGAGGGCTGTGATTGGCCGAGGCATGTGTCAAACAGGAAATGGATTTATAAGAAGAGTCAACAAACTTTAACCCCAAACATCAACTTCCTGTCTGGAGAAAGTGCCTTTCATGGTTTTTGTTTTCACATGATGGACGTCAGGATGAACCAATGGGATGAGACGCTAACGCTAACGAGGAGCTAACAGGCAGCTCATGGACTCCATAGCAAGAATTGTGAATTTAGTGTAGTTATTCTTTACTGCAGGTTATCTCAGGGAAACAAAAAAACAATAATAATGTATTATATATTAATAAATATCAACGATCAAATAATTAGTCAATTAATTGATCGACAGATAATTAATCATGGACTTTTTATATGTGATTGTTTTAAGAAAAGGTGCAAAAATGTGAATATTTACTGTATTTTTTAATAAAATGTTTTAAGACCTCTGACATCTATTTTTTAAAAATATATATTTTATATTCTGAACATAAAATAAAATGATGTGCAAAATACTAATACAGCAAGATAAATACTATTTAATACTATCACTGTGCTATAATAAAATAAAAAACAAAAACACCAATACACAATAGTTCAGCTTTCTGTCTTTTTCTAATGTAAAAACAAATTATTAATTCATAATAAATTATAGTTATAGATTATTTCTGTACGTTTTACAGATGGACACTCATTAACAAATGTCTGGTAGAAAAGTGATTAACGGTCATTTCTACACAACGATCGGCATTCAGTAACTTAATAGAATGGAACTTTAGATTTTTATTTTTTTTTAGACTACTACTCAATTGCTGAATGGTCTTGGAATTCTATGTAAACATATATTTTTTAAATCACTTACATAGTTCGTATTGAACAGCTGTGATCATTTAAAAGTGTAGATATAACAATTATATGGTTATTTTCCTTTAATGCAGTAGTTCTCAACCTTTTTGAGTCACAACCCCCAATTTAACATGCATGCACAATCTCACACGCACAGTTCAGATCACCCAAAAAAAGACACAAAATGACCAAAAAAAAGGAAACAAAATGACCAAAAAAGAGACAAATTGACCACAAAATGATAAAAAAGACACAAAATGACACTAAAAAAAGACACAAATAGGCCAAAAAGACACAAAATGACTAAAATAAACACAAAATGACCAAAAAAAGGAAACAAAATGACCAAAAAAGACAAAATGACCAAAAAAAGACACAAAATGACCAAAAAAAGGAAACAAAATGACCAAAAAAAGACAAAATGACCACAAAATGACCAAAAAAAAGAGACAAATTGACCAAAAAAAGAGACAAATTGACCATAAAACCCCTCAAAATGACCCAAAAAAGACACAAAATGACCCAAAAAAGACAAAATGACCAAAAAAGACATTAAGTGACCAAAAAGACTAAAACACATGAACACTTTAACACAGTAGAGACAGAGCTGACTTCCAAAATGATTTGTTGACCCCCAGAAATCATCTCGCGACCCCAAGTGGGGTCCCGACCCCAAGGTTGAGAACAGCTGCTTTAATGTACCAGTTTTAGACTTTTGAGACATGTTGAAACAGGAGGACGTGTGTTGAGGAGGACAAACGTTCACTGGACAGACGGAGAATGGGAAAGTTTTTATTTTCATAAAGTTGTCCAATTGTCCACTTTTTTGTCATACTAAAATAAAAAAAACAATCTGTACACGTATTTAAAATGATTTTAAAAACCGTCATTCACTCATTTGACTCTCAGAGCGTCCTGAGTGTTTTTTTGTAGCGCCTGCAGATGATGATGTCACTTCCTGCAGGTCTTGGAGCGCAGCTGGCGCTTAATGATGAGGTGATGGCTCTCCTTCTCCTCCGCCAGGCCTCCAGACATCTGACACCAGAACAACACATCAGTTATGAGAGGAGGAACACTTCAAAAGCTGCTGAAGATATGAGCTTCCCTTTAATTCACACTGTAACAAGGTCCTAAATAATATTAAAAGTCCTCATCATGTA
>NC_081537.1:33912611-33925111 GCF_030273125.1 Centropristis striata | reverse complement strand
CATCCAACCACCCACCCACCCATCCATCCAACCATCCACCCACCCATCCAACCACCCATCCATCCACCCACCCATCCACCCATCCAACCACCCATCCATCCAACCATCCATCCAACCACCCATCCAACCATCCATCCACCCATCCATCATCCAACCATCCATCCAACCATCCATCCATCCACCCATCCATCCATCCATCCACCCATCCATCCACCCAGCCACCCATCCAACCACCCATCCATCCATCCACCCACCCATCCACCCACCCACCCATCCATCCATCCACCCATCCATCCATCCAACCATCCACCCATCCACCCACCCACCCATCCATCCAACCATCCATCCACCCATCCATCCATCCAACCACCCACCCACCCATCCATCCATCCAACCATCCACCCACCCATCCAACCACCCATCCATCCACCCACCCATCCACCCATCCAACCACCCATCCATCCAACCATCCATCCAACCACCCATCCATCCAACCATCCATCCACCCATCCATCATCCAACCATCCATCCAACCACCCATCCATCCATCCATCCACCCATCCATCCACCCACCCATCACAGTTTATGAATAACAAACAGACCTTTGGTGCCCAGGATGGAGGGAGAGCTGTGGATCAACTCTCCAATCTTCTGCAGAGCCCTGTCCTTGGTCTCCTTCACCACAGAGGAAGACTGAACACAGACAGACAGACAGACAGACAGACAGACAGACAGACAGACAGACAGACAGACAGACAGACAGACAGACAGACAGACAGACAGACAGGTCAGATGTTTAACCATCAGACAGGAAGTGGTCTCTCAGTGCTCTTTTCTTCTTCTCTTGTTTCTCACCTGGTTGTTGTTGTTTCGAGTGTTTCCTCTCAGTCTGTTTCTCTTGTTCTCACTGAACACCAGGTCCTGAACACACATCATTATTTATATAATATTCAGCAGGATATTAGACGGTTTTAACCACACACACACACACACACACACACACACACACACACACACACACACACACACACACACACACACACACACACACACACACACACACACACACACACACACACACACACACACACACACACACACACACACACACACAGGCTGTGTCCCAAAGTCAAGGAAGGATGCTCAAACGGCTGATTTGAAGGACACTACGTCATCGACATCCGCCGAAGGACTGTCCCAATGTCGAGGATGCTCCGGAGGACAGAGTCCTTCTTCTGCCCAAACTCCAAGGATGCATGTGTGTATCCTCCGTGCGCTCCCATTACCCATAAAGCATTGCGCACACCGGTCTACCGGGAGATTTAAAAATGGCGAGCGTAGAAACAGCGACGCTAGCGGCGCAATATGCATTTAAATAAGTATTTTCAGTTTACACTGAATGTTATCACATAACTTACAAAACGTGTGTTCAAAGTCAAGCAAAAACATAAACATAAACAAATGCCAGAATATTTGTCTAAAGATAATAAACGTCATCTTGATACATTGCCGGTTAAGTTAATTAATGCCGTCTCAGTCGCTAAAGTTATTGTTTATTAATTTATATGTGTCCGATGATGATGTACTATGTGCAACTATGGCATTCAGAAAATTATACATTTCTTTATTGTGTTTACAGGGACCGAAAGTCCGCTATTATCCGTTATTGTTATTTATAATATAATAAATAATAAAAAAATAAAAAATCACAGAATATATTTCCATGATGAATTATGCACCGCTGCATTCATGACACTAAGTAGCGGCCGAATTCAGCCAGGATCAGTTAAATATTCAGGTTTAATCCACTTTATGGTTTTTACTTGATAAATCGTGGAGATTCAACCTTAAAGCATCTTCTTCCATTTTCACAAATATAATAATAATTATATAATATGTGTCAGAGTGCTGATGCCAGAGACACATTCATGTTGTGAACTGATTTTGAAATTGCGGCGCTGAATTTATTTATTTATTTTTTATTAAACTGATAAGAACAGATACTACACTTGATCTTAGCCAAAGGGCCGAGAGCGGCGCTGAAGTTAAGCAGGACGTCCAATAACGCAATGACGCACAGCTGCACACTCCGAAGGCTGTCCCATTAGTGGTAACACCAGTCAAAGGAAGGACTCTTGCCTTGCCTTCGGAGGACCCGACTCTGAAGGAAGGATCCCACCAAGGAAGGATCCTTGACATTGGGACACAGCTACTGACCTGCACCTCACAGCTCTTCCTCTTCCTCCCTGTAGTTTTGGGACTCTTCTTCCTCAGGGCCATGTTGGACCTCAGAGGAGACACATGGACGTCTGGAGGACAGACACCAACACACCTCTACACACACACACGCACACACACACACACACCACAAGATAGATTATTATTTTTTTCCAATATTCTATTTTATAGAGTTTTATTGTATATACATGTAACACAACTGCTGAAGAATAATACATAAAAAATAAAACAGGGAAATAAAATAAATTAAAAAAATGGGGAAACAGACATGGAGAACCTGCTCTGATGGGAAACATTACAATACATTACAATACATTACTATGCATTATAATACATTACTATACATTACTATGCATTTAATAAGCCAACACCTATACAGCCACTTCAGGTCTTTTTTAAACAGCCATTTGCCTCTGAAATACCTTTTTAAATGGTTTTATTCTGATTGGTCTCCAGCCTGACTCACCTGTGTGTCTGTGTGCAGGTGAGTCTCTCTCTCCTCCTTCAGTCTGTGGAGTCTCTCCATCTCTCTCTTCACAGCCTCAAACTCCCTCCCCCTCTCCTGCTCCTCCTGCTGCCTCCCCCTCCTCTCCTGGAGTCTCTGGATCTCCTCCTTCAGCTCCTCCACCACCGTCACCTTCCTCTCTGAAACCTCTCTGTTCTCCTTCTCCTCCTCCTCTTCCTCCTCCTCCTCCTCCCTGCTCTGCAGCTCCTCCTGCAGACGCTCCAGCTCTGAAACAAACAGTCAGTTAGTAACTCTTCCTCCTGTCTGAGGTGATGATGAAGACGATGAAGATACCTTTTCTCAGCGTCTCCATCTGTCTGTGGCATTCCTCCACCAGCTCCTCTTTCTCCGTCACCGCCCCACGCAGCTCTGACACACACACACACATTACGTACAGATTATACACTCTAACACATTATGTTCAGATTATTTTAATTATTTGTAAAACGACATTGATTTTGCAGATTGTGATAACTTCTTCTCACCTTTTTCCTCTCTCTCCTGCCTCCTCCTCCTCTCCTCCTCCGATCTCTCCATCTCCTCCAGTCTCCTTCGTAGAGCTCCGCCCTCAGACTCCAGCTCCGCCCTCAGGCTCTGGAGCTGGCCGCTGAATTCTGCTTTCTGATTGGCCAGCTCCTTGCTGAGCTCAACACACCTGTTCTGACTGCAGGAGGAGAAGGAAAAAGAAAGTGAGTTCTGTTGTATAAAAATCAATAAACCTGATCAATAACAGTATTGGAGAGCTACCTGAGGGTCAGAGTTTCCTCCAGCTCGCTCTTTTCTCTTTGCAGATCTTCAATCTGTTGGGATTTCTGAGCCGATCTCTCCAGCGCCGCCTGGCTCTCCTTCTGCAGCTCCTCCATGGCGCCGTGGAAATCACTGCTGCTCTGCTCCTCCTGGAACCACAGATCAATCAATGAACCAATCAATCAATCAATCAATTAACCAATCAATCAATTAATCAATGAACCAATCAATCAATCAATCAATCATCACTGCTGCTCTGCTCCTCCTGGAACCACCAACCAATCAATCAATGAACCAATCAATCAATGAACCAATCAATCAATGAACCAATCAATCAATCAATCAATCATCACTGCTGCTCTGCTCCTCCTGGAACCACCGATCAATCAATCAATGAACCAATCAATCAATGAACCAATCAATCAATGAACCAATCAATCAATGAACCAATCAATCAATGAACCAATCAATCAATCAATCAATCAATCATCACTGCTGCTCTGCTCCTCCTGGAACCACCAATCAATCAATCAATCAACCAATCAATCATCACTGCTGCTCTCTTTCTCCTCCTCCTGAAACATTTGAACTTGTCTTAAGATGTTTTTTATGGTTCCCAAAGTAAAACACAAACTCTTCCATTGTGCTCTAACATTCAGTTATTATCCGATAGAATCAGAGAGAACCACAGGGAGAACCTTGACTTCCTGTCTCAGACGCTCCACCTCTTGCGTCAGACTGTTGATGCTGCTGCACTTCTCCTCTGATTGGCTCTGCAGGTCCTGGAGGCGGGTCTTAGCAGTGCTGAGCTCCTCTGATAGGCTGTCGGACCTGTCTGTCTGCTCTCTGAGCTTTGTTTGGAGACTGGTCACCTGGTGAGAAAAAAAAGAGACAAGCAAGAACATTTTTATCAGTTTTTGCCATCTCAGTGTAGCCTGGCTAACAGCAGACTAATCTCTAATGAGATCTGGTCTGGAAACCAGCCGTTCATTTCTCCGTAGAGGAGGTGTGGTTTACGATCCTCCGGAGCCGTTTATTGGACGCTTAGAATGTCTATCAAAGCGTCTGTAGGTAGCTCTTAGCCAATCAGATCAGTTATACCAGATGACGTAGTAGAGCAACAGAGATGGATGTTTGTTGTGTGTGTGTCTGTGAGAGAGTGTTGCTGCTGCTTTGCTTCTCCAGTTCTCGCTTTCTGCAAGATTATTTATTTTCACGCTTTATTCCCCCTCATGTCATTCAGCCACACATCCACTGATTTTATGGGCAATAAACAAGCTGCTGGGGGTCTCTGGGGGCTCCGCTGTCCCCCGGCTCGGAGCCAGATCACCGCTAGCGCCGGCTAATAGCCCCACTACCGGTGATCTGGCTCCGAGCCGGGGGACAGCGGAGCCCCCAGAGACCTTTCGCCTTTCAACTTTGGCTCTAAACTATTTAAAACACCGTCTACAGCTAAAGAGAGTTTTGCGTCTGCAGCAGCCATGTTGGATCCGTAAGAAAACTACAAGCTTCCAAGTACGCGTCGAGTACCCTCCCCGCTCTGTGATTGGATCCTAAAACAGGGCTAAGAAACCTCTCTGGTTTCCAGACTGCCTGGAGGTTCGAAATAAAATTTGAACGTTCAAGGCAGTCTGGGTATACCAGGCTAATCTTGATGGATATTTCTGTGTTTTTTTACTTAGCAAAACATCTTTTCACACCAGGGACAAGGCAAATATTGGCTTTTCATGCATTCCACAAAAATGTGCACACAATCACTTTGGCGGCTCTTTGCAGCATTTCTCTGACTGATGTCTCAGACTCATTGTACACAGGATGGCAGAGATAAGATGGGCTCTAATTATAAACTGATGGGAGATTTATTTCCACAGGATATTCATGTTTGGTGTGAGAAGTCCTCCAGTGTCCCAGTACACACTGATGATATAATGGTGTGGTGTTACCTGGGTCTGCAGCTGGAAGATGCCGTTGACCAGAGCTTTGTTCTCCTTGGTCAGTCTGGAGGTTTCCCTCTGCTCCGCCTCCAGAGACGAGAACACAGACTCACAGTCTGGACACTCGTCCAGAGCTAGAGGACAGAATCATAGAAATAATCATCATGTTACAGAGTTTAAGATCTTTTACTTGTTATTGTCATTTCATATTTCTGTGTTTCAGCTCTTTTTGTTGGTTTTTTAAACATTTTACTCACTGTGGCTTGTATGTTACTGCAATATATAAAATGTAAATAAAACATACAAGTCCAGCAGCTCTATGGAATCAGCACAATCAGAGCTAGAAACATCAGCACAAACGTGTATTTTGTGGGAATAACAGCTAAAATGACATAAATCATGAAAAAAGAAAATAATTCTTGATAAATAATCTTCTAAAAATTGGAATACTTTGCTTAGCCTGCTGCCCCAGCGACCCGGCCGTGGATAAGCAGATGAAAATGGATGGATGGAACAAAATGTAATATATATATATATATATATATATATATATATATATTACATTCTCTATATAAAAGATTCGTGCCTATGAGAACAAATGTTCAGTGAGTTCTACATATGTGTAAACAGCCTCTCCTGTCCTCTCCTCTCAGCTCTGTGTAAACAGCCTCTCCTGTCCTCTCCTCTCTGCTCTGTGTAAACAGCCTGTCCTCTCCTCTCTGCTCTGTGTAAACAGCCTGTCCTCTCCTCTCAGCTCTGTGTAAACAGCCTCTCCTGTCCTCTCCTCTCTGCTCTGTGTAAACAGCCTCTCCTGTCCTCTCCTCTCTGCTCTGTGTAAACAGCCTCTCCTGTCCTCTCCTCTCTGCTCTGTGTAAACAGCCTCTCCTGTCCTCTCCTCTCTGCTCTGTGTAAACAGCCTCTCCTGTCCTCTCCTCTCAGCTCTGTGTAAACAGCCTCTCCTGTCCTCTCCTCTCTGCTCTGTGTAAACAGCCTCTCCTGTCCTCTCCTCTCAGCTCTGTGTAAACAGCCTCTCCTGTCCTCTCCTCTCTGCTCTGTGTAAACAGCCTGTCCTCTCCTCTCTGCTCTGTGTAAACAGCCTGTCCTCTCCTCTCTGCTCTGTGTAAACAGCCTGTCCTCTCCTCTCAGCTCTGTGTAAACAGCCTCTCCTGTCCTCTCCTCTCAGCTCTGTGTAAACAGCCTCTCCTGTCCTCTCCTCTCTGCTCTGTGTAAACAGCCTCTCCTGTCCTCTCCTCTCTGCTCTGTGTAAACAGCCTCTCCTGTCCTCTCCTCTCTGCTCTGTGTAAACAGCCTCTCCTGTCCTCTCCTCTCTGCTCTGTGTAAACAGCCTCTCCTGTCCTCTCCTCTCTGCTCTGTGTAAACAGCCTCTCCTGTCCTCTCCTCTCTGCTCTGTGTAAACAGCCTCTCCTGTCCTCTCCTCTCTGCTCTGTGTAAACAGCCTCTCCTGTCCTCTCCTCTCTGCTCTGTGTAAACAGCCTCTCCTGTCCTCTCCTCTCTGCTCTGTGTAAACAGCCTCTCCTGTCCTCTCCTCTCAGCTCTGTGTAAACAGCCTCTCCTGTCCTCTCCTCTCAGCTCTGTGTAAACAGCCTCTCCTGTCCTCTCCTCTCTGCTCTGTGTAAACAGCCTCTCCTGTCCTCTCCTCTCAGCTCTGTGTAAACAGCCTCTCCTGTCCTCTCCTCTCTGCTCTGTGTAAACAGCCTCTCCTGTCCTCTCCTCTCTGCTCTGTGTAAACAGCCTCTCCTGTCCTCTCCCCTCTGCTCTGTGTAAACAGCCTCTCCTGTCCTCTCCCCTCTGCTCTGTGTAAACAGCCTCTCCTGTCCTCTCCTCTCAGCTCTGTGTAAACAGCCTCTCCTGTCCTCTCCTCTCTGCTCTGTGTAAACAGCCTCTCCTGTCCTCTCCTCTCAGCTCTGTGTAAACAGCCTCTCCTGTCCTCTCCTCTCTGCTCTGTGTAAACAGCCTGTCCTCTCCTCTCAGCTCTGTGTAAACAGCCTCTCCTGTCCTCTCCTCTCAGCTCTGTGTAAACAGCCTCTCCTGTCCTCTCCTCCTGGTTCGTGCAGACTCTTTATTTATGATCTCCACATGAATCTCTGGCTCCCACCTGTCAGCTCCTGCACCTTCTGCTGCAGCTCCACCTGCTCCTTCTTCAGCTCCTCCACCTGCTCCTCCCGCCTCCTCAGCTCCTCCTGCAGCCCGCTCCTCTCCTCCTCCCTCTCTCTCAGCTCAGCAATGGTTTCCTCCTTCCTGTCGTTCTCCTCCTGCAGCCTCCAGATCTCCTCCTCCAGGACCGGGGACGCTGGAGGAGGATGAACAACATATTGAAACAGTAACCCTCCTCCTCCTTCTCCTTCCTCCTCCTCCTCCTCCTCCTTCTCCTTCACCAGCTCCTCCTGCTCCTCCTCTCACCTCTCTTCTTCGCTGGTGGTATCTCCTCTTCAGCTTCATGCTGGCGTTTCCTGCTCTCCTTCTCCTCCTCGTGTCCTCCTGTCCTCCTCAGACAGCTGCAGGTCTGAAACAGCAGGAGGTGACAGTGTGAGCAGAGTCTGAAGCTGCCACCAGGCGGCGCCGTCCACCAGGAGGCGCCGTCCACCAGGAGGCGCCGTTCACCAGGAGGCGCCGTCCACCAGGAGGCGCCGTCCACCAGGAGGCGCCGTTCACCAGGAGGCGCCGTCCACCAGGAGGCGCCGTTCACACTGAGACCTAACACTGACAACCACAGATTCCCTTTTCCTGTCTCCACAAAATAACCTGAGTGATCCAGTTTTTGTGAAACCCTTCAAAGTTCTCCCTTGTTACTTTTGCCATAACATTATAAATGAAAATTATTTCTTCTTATAACGGAGTTAAATCTTTTCACCAACATCAGTGCTGATCAAAACCACCAAATAGTCATTTATATTCAAAATATTAACCTTTAAAATGTCAAATTGTTTATTATTCCACTGATTTGTTTTATTTTCATTTAAAAACACAAATTTACAGTAGTGTGCAAAGGGTGTATAGTATTGATTTGATTTAGATTTTTATTCTGTTCACTCACTTTGCATTTTGTTAATTAGTAAAAATAAATGAATAACATTTCTATTTTTAAAAGCATTCTTATTTTACAGCATTTTGCACAGTACTGTATATCATAAATTTAATACATTTTAAGAATTTTTACCCTTTAAATGTCACATTGTTCTCATAATGCCAATTGTTTTCCATTTATGGATTTATTCTTAAAAGGACAAAACAAAAATATAATGGATGCAAGGGGGAATTCTATTTTAATTTTTTTTTACATTCTAGTATTCATTTATTATTTTTTCACATTTAAAATGACTCTTTTTTTTAAACATAGCTAACAAAAATGTCCACTTTGTATAATGGAATAAAAATACTATACAATATTTATTATATAACATTATATTCCACTTTAAATGTTTTATTTTAACCAACTTCAATGCTGATCATAACTAACAAATACTCTTTCAGTTTGTTTGTTTACAAACTGAAAGGATAAACATATTATTTTTGCATATTATGCAATAATAAAATCTGACAGTGATTTTAGATTTTATTAGGATAAACATATTTTTGCATATTATGCAAAACTTGTGAATTATTTTCTGTAAACTAATAGCTGGGGTGGGTTTGTATTTCTCCTCAGTGTGTGATATGTTGATATATTTATGCAGAGCTTCAGAATACAGCAGCAGCTAGGAGAACAACATGTTTTTACTCCAAAGAGTAAATAGAAGAAAATAGTAAAAACTACAAAGTTGTAAAAAGGTCTGAGAGTGATTTTAGATGTTATTACAGGTAGGGCTGGGCGATATGACCCTAAGAGAATATCACGATGTTTCAGGCTATTTTTTCGATAACGATTATTCTTCACGATATTACGAAATACTTAAAAAGATATAGAAAATTTTTTTTTTTAGTCTGTATGAATAAATAAAAATCTAAAATGAAGTGTGAAGTGCAAATCTCGACAGTTGCCAAATACAAAAACATTTACTCTTGACTCTTGAGTATGAGCAAATAATAAAAATAACCATTTAGGGGTTCCGGGGGCATATTTTAATGACATTTTGTAAAGGAGAATAAAGGTTCCTGTATGTTTTATTTAAGGCTCTTATTTTGACAGTCTTCTTGTAAGTTCTGTGGTGGATTCTGTTAACATGGTGCTCTTATTTTGAAAGCTGCATGTGTCTAGCGACAGAGAGTAAGTAGCTTTTTGTGATTAAAACAACTTTAATTGTTAACCTACGCCACTACATCAAGTAGGAATGTTGCCAATATCGTGATAAGCATTTTTTTTAACCATAAGAAAAATTTACCGATATTATCGTGAACGATACGATATGACACAGCCCTAATTACAGACTTATTAGAGGAACTCAACATAATAACTAATGAGTGTATGCTTACGTGTGTGGTGGCCTGCAGCTGGTTGATGATGGTGTCTTTGTGCAGACAGACGTCCATCATCTCAGAGAGCTTCTGCTGCTGCTGCTCCACCGTCTGAGACACAACAACACCACTCTTCATCCACACAACAACAGGAACACTCTCTAACACATTAACACTCTCTACAACATGAACACTCTCTAACACATTAACACGGATCAGACAGCAGAGGAGGAGGAGCTGCAGTACCTGTCTGGCCTCCTGCAGGAGCTCCTGGGACTGCTGGTTCTCCAGACGCAGCAACTCCAACTCTGCAGGGTCAACCAGCACAAACATGTAGAGGTCAAGGGTCAATGCTACAGCACGTTCAACCTTCACAAACCCCAACAAGCCGTTTCAGGGCAGTCTTTTTTTTTTTTTTTTTTTAGCTCTTTTTACATTTAATTATTTATTTCAACCCATTTAGGCCTAAAACGCCTGTAAAACTTCCTGTAAAACCTCTGGTTGGTGATTTTAAAATCAGCCCCTAAAACCTGAAGTTTCTCTGTAAATCCAACAGAAGTGTGAACTCTTCTACTAAATAATAGATTTTTCAGCCTCTGTAGCAGATAGAAATGAAATTCATAAAGTATCTGAGAGCTTATAGCTGTTATATCTGAGCTCCTCCACTATAGTCGTCTTCACCATGATTTATAAGTTCTGGAAAAGTCCCATGATGCATTGGGACACTCTCGCATGGATTCTCATTTTGTGTCTTTTTTTAGTCATTTTGTGACTTTTTAAGTCATTTTGTTTCTTTTTTTTTTAGTCATTTTATGTCTTTTTTTTGTCATTTTGTGTCTTTTTTAGTCATTTTGTCTTTTTTGTCATTTTGTGTCTTTTTTTTGTCATTTTGCGTCTTTTTTTGTCATTTTGTGTCTTTTTTTAGTCATTTTATGTATTTTTTTAGTCTTTTTTGGTCATTTTGTGTCTATTTTTTGTCATTTTGTGTCTTTTTTTTGGTCATTTTGTGTCTTTTTTGGTCATTTTGTGTCTTTTTTTTAGTCATCTTTTGTGTTTTCGTCATTCTGTCTTTTTTTGGTGATGATTTCAAAGTTCTGGAAAAGTTCCATGATGCATTGCGACACTCCCACATGTATTCTGATGCATTTCATTGGCCACGAGACCAAAAATAGGTGGAAAAAACTACAAATACTACAAAACGACGTATCTGCTTTCCCGGCTTTAATGGTAGAATAACACAATAGCGCCCCCTGGTTTTAATGGTAGACATGCCGTAATGCTTTCACAACTTAAATGGATTAATATTTCTCTCTTTGGCCTTGTTTTTCACTGCAATACATAAAATATATAAAACATGTATGAGTACATGTATATATCCTGCAGCTCTATGGAATCAGCACAATTATTGCTAGAAGTGGGAACAACTTAAACATGTCTTTAGTGCAGACTGACATAAATCATGAAAGCATTGAATTTAGAAAAGAATTTAAAAAGAAACATCTTTTTAAAAATTGGAATGAAATTAAATCTATACATACAACACTCGATTCAATCTATACAAGTTAGACCCTCCAGAAAAACACGGGCATAAATCCTTGATCTTGCGGGCTAAAATCCTGGATTTTGCGATTGAATATGCAGGGTTTGATTTTATTTATTGATTTTATGCAGTGAAATTGCGAGAAGTTGCGGAAATTTGCGAATTATGCAGAAAAGTGCAGAGATTGTGAAATCAAGCGAGTCGCATATTTTGCGCGGAAAATGTGATTATTGCGGTGAATATGCGGCCTTTTTGAAAAATATTGACCCGGGCATTAATCAGCGGTATTTGGCTGATTTTGCAATGAAATCAGCGATCGCAAAATCACGTTTTTCTGGACGGCCTAACAAGTAACAATTTATACAAGTGGCCACAACTGTCATGTTGGGGGGAAATTAGCTTCACAGATTCTACATATTGAACTACCTCCATGTTTCAGGCCTCTCTTGTCCTCTCCCCTCTCCTCTGTGTAAATACTGAATATTTGTCACTCCAGCATTTTTTTCAGCATAATCAATCGAGACTTCAAAGCAGGGATGTTCAAGTGAGAGTGAGTGAGTGAGTGAGTGAGTGAGTGAGCGAGAGAGAGAGAGAGGAGAGAGAGTGTGTGTGTGTGTGTGTGAGACAGTGAGTGAGTGTGTGAGTGAGTGAGTGAGTGTGAGTGAGTGTGTGAGAGAGAGAGAGTGAGTGAGAGAGAGAGAGAGAGAGTGTGTGTGTGTGTGTGTGTGTGTGAGAGTGTGTGTGTGTATGTGTGTGTGTGTGAGAGTGTGTGAGTGAGTGAGTGAGTGTGTGAGACAGTGAGTGAGTGAGTGTGTGTGAGAGAGAGAGAGAGAGAGAGAGAGTGTGTGTGTGTGTGTGTGAGACAGTGAGTGAGTGTGTGAGTGAGTGAGTGAGTGAGTGAGTGTGAGTGAGTGTGTGAGAGAGAGAGAGTGAGTGAGAGAGAGAGAGAGAGAGTGTGTGTGTGTGTGTGTGTGTGTGAGAGTGTGTGTGTGTATGTGTGTGTGTGTGAGAGTGTGTGAGAGTGTGTGAGTGTGTGTGTGTGTGTGTGTGAGAGTGAGTGAGTGAGTGAGTGTGTGTGTGTGTGTGTGTGTGTCTCTGTGTGTGTGTGTGTGTGTGTGTGTGT